>NC_041399.2:62130601-62210601 GCF_900747795.2 Erpetoichthys calabaricus | reverse complement strand
CTTGTAGTATACGTAATCTGCTAGTGTAGTTTTAAATACAAAGCAAGCATGTTTTGAGTGCAAAAACATATAAACCACCACAAAAATATATTTGAACACAGAGTGGGTACCTCAACCAAAAATAATAGTCCAAAGAATGTTTTAAACACCACTACCTGCACCATCACATTGTCTATACAGAAGCAGACAAACAGCTATTCAGTGTCATTTCTAATTTTTTATTCATTAGATGTGCTCATCTACCAGGAAATGTCTGAATATACTGCTTAAATAAACCAAGACAAAAAGTAAGGATTTAAATTGTTGTGAGCATCACCTAAAACATGAAACTGCTTAAAAATTAGTCTTATTTGTTAAACAAAGAAAATACAATGAAAATAAACTTTGGATTTTCAAGTTATTAAAAAAAAACTTAAGACTGCCTTTTAACATTACAATAGTATTAACACTTCATTATACACAAGGGTTTCTGAAACCATCCTGTAAGCAAAGGAACCACAAACAAAAATAAATATCCATCAGTTCCGCAATCAAGTCTTTCCACTGTAAGTGGTGATCATTGCAGCTGATAAAATTGAGAGTTCTTTAAGATCCTCTTTGTCAAAGACTGAGGACACATTGCTCAGTATTTTAGGTTGAGTGTAAATTAAATAACCTAAGCTTTGGTTTCAATTACATATTCTGACAAACATTATGCACAATCCATCTGTTAAGCCCTTCAGAGAAATGCTTTACATGAGTCATCAGTAAAGCTCTTTAACAAATTAAAGTCCATTTGTGTTTAAAACAATATTACATTTTCTTTAACACACAAAATTATCATTAACAGTTTTACTTCTTGATATATTTTGGTCATTCTGCCCCCTTTCATACACACAAAACTTTGGTACATTAAGATACTTAGCAGAATGCGTGTAAATAAAAGACTAGCTCAGATAGAAATGCTTAGGCAGCACTGTAAACTGGAATCCTGGCCGTCAGCAAAAACAGAGATTTAATGCAAAGAGCTGAGGCAGAATTACCTCCCATTCAATGATCACATTCAGAGCTAACCCCTGCTGCTCACAATATAAAGCGTTCCTAACCTCTCAAGTACCCTTTGTCTGGGAGACCATGTGACATCTCACACAAACAGCAAAAAGTGGTTAATTTGATTTGTAACTGGTTATATATTTCCTCTTTCCAGTACAGAAATACACAAGAATACACAGCAGCATTGTTTCATTTAAACAAAATAGGCTTACAAAAGAATAAAACAGTCTGTTCTGCCTTCAAAGACACAACACTCCACACTATGGTGGAATGGTATGACTGAAGGCTGGTTTGTTGTGAACAAAGGTTTCAAGATTAAGAAGAAAAATCTATATTTTATAAAATGATTGGAAAACTGATGTATCCCAGTTGTCAAAACCACATTATTTAATCTAAAAGATGTATATTATAGTCAAAATACACAGTAGCACTATACAGTTGTGCTTGAAAGTTTGTGAACCCTTTAGAATTTTCTATATTTCTGCATAAATATGACCTAAAACATCATCAGATTTCCAGAAGTCCTAAAAGACGATAAAGAGAAACCAGTTAAACAAATGAGACAAAATTATTATACTTGGTCATTTATTTATTAAGGAAAATGATTGAATATTACATATTTGTGAGTGGCAAAAGTATGTGAACCTTTGCCCCCCTTTGCAACAATAACAGCAACTAAACGTTTCCGGCAACTGTTGATCAGTCCTGCACACCAGCTTGGAGGAATTTTAGCCCATTCCTTCATACAGAACAGCTTCAACTCTGAGATGTTGGTGGGTTTCCTCACATTAACGGCTCTCTTCAGGTCCTTCCACAACATTTCGATTGGATGAAAGTCAGGACTTTGACTTGGCCATTCCAAAACATTAACTTTATTCTTCTTTAACCATTCTTTGGTAGAACGACTTGTGTGCTTAGGGTTGTTGTCTTGCTGCATGACCCACCTTCTCTTGAGATTCAGTTCATGGACAGATGTCCTGACATTTTCCTTTAGAATTCTCTGATATAATTCAGAATTCATTGTCCCATCAATGAAGGCAAGCCATCCTGGCCCAGATGCAGCAAAAGATGCCCAAACCATGATACTACCACCACCATGTTTCACAGATAGGATAAGGTTCTTATGCTGGAATGCAGTTTTTTCCTTTCTCCAAACATAACACTTCATTTAAACCAAAAAGTCCTATTTTGGTCTCATCCGTCCACAAAACATTCTTCCAATAGCCTTCTGGTTTGTCCACGTGATCTTTAGCAAACTGCAGACAAACAGCAATTTTTTTTTTGGAGAGCAGTGGCTTTCTCCTTGCAACCCTGCTATGCATACCACTGTTGTTCATTCAGTGTTCTCCTGATGGTGGACTCATGAACATGAACATTAGCCAACATGAGAGAGGCCTTCAGTTGCTTAGAAGTTACCCTGGGGTCCTTTGTTGGTCGACCACTCCTGGGGAGGGTAACAATGGTCTTGAATTTCCTCCATTTGTACACAAATCAAAATTCACAATGTGAATTTCCCATTGGGATTAATAAAGTATCTATCTATCTATCTATCTATCTGTCTGACTGTGGATTGGTGGAGTCCAAACTCTTTAGAGATGGTTTTGTAACCTTTTCCAGCCTGATGAGCATCAACAACTCTTTTTCTGAGGTCCTCAGAAATCTCCTTTGTTCGTGCCATGATACACTTTCACAAACATGTGTTGTGAAGAGCAGACTTTGATAGATCCTTGTTCTTTAAACAACACAGGGTGCCCACTCACACCTGATTGTCATCCCATTGATTGAAAACATCCGACTCTAATTTCACCTTCAAACTAACTGCTAATCCTAGCGGTTCACATACTTTTGCCGCTCACAAATATGTAAAATATTCGATCATTTTCCTCAATAAATAAATGACCAAGTATAATATTTTTGTCTCATTTGTTTAATTGGTTTCTCTTTATCTACTTTTAGGACTTGAGTGAAAATCTGATGATGTTTTAGGTCATATTTATGCAGAATACAGAAAATTCTAAAGGGTTCACAAACTTTCAAGCACAACCGTAGTTATAGTTTCTCTTATTTTAACTTGATTCGGTTTGAGACTACAAGGCTACAAGTTGAAAGTGGTACTTTTAAACAACCAGAGTGGCTAGTGTCTGGGCAACCCAAAAAAGCTCTGTTGAGCCCCGTCCCATCACCCACATGGTAAACGGTGAGGGTCATGTGCAACTGTAAGGCAGACCTAGGCAAAATAGACATTGGTAATGGAAACTGACTCTTCAGTCTTGGAGAACCATTTTTCCAAGGGAGAAAGCAAAACTCCTATAGGAGGCTGAAAAATACCGGCTAGATCTTAGACCGACTTACAGCTATGCATATGTTTGGCTCTGGAACCAAACTTCTTGATCAAGGGTGCTCCCTCCCTCTAAGGAGGTGCCCAAAACGACACGTACCATTTGAAAGTCAAGAGGAAAACTAATCACTGTATTTGCATATATGCACCAAACTACCATTCAGAGTATTTTAAACCATTTTCTGACCTGTAGTCCTTGCACATACATATATGCACAACAAATGGAGGTAACTTCTCTTAAACATACTTTTCAAAAACTACAATTATTATTTCAATATTCAACAGAAGATGCAAAACCTTTATTCAGTCAGTCAGTCATCTGTCAACCCGCTATATCCTATTGTAATGTGTAAATTTTACACACTTTTCATCACATACACTTCAGCAGAACACCAGATTAGCTGATCCTGGTATCAGTCTGTATTAATACAGAGGTTTCACATTTCTGTAGTTAATTAATTCAGCTTAGGTCTGAAAAAGCTGCATCAATTCACTTAGACGGTGAAATCTGTAACATTTCACAAAAGCTGTATTTTGCTTCAAACAAGGATATTTATTACAAAATACAGCAGCTATTTTTCTGATATGATATATATTGCTAACAAACTATTAAATACAAGAGATAATGCCAAAATGACTTAGTCTGAGGTACTAAAGCAGAAAAAACTTAAAACTGATCATGTTAATTTTATTTACAAGTATGATGACACTTAAAAATTAAATGTTTCGAGATCTATGCATATATTTTAAAATATTCAGTACTGACCTCAGGGAATGTTGAGGAAAGGGATCTTTCAATTTGAGTATCAGACAAGGAATTGAATCCAACCATCCATAAAATGCTTTCTTTTTTAATCTGTGCAAACCATGCCATAATTCAGCTAAATATTGTAAGTAAAACACATTTTTTTTTAAAATATATATCCTGGCCAAGATTCACATCGTGAATGCTGTTATCTAATATCTGTATCAATAGGTTATGTTTTGGGAAATGATTTATACCATTCTGGTTTAAATTTTTTTAAATCTTTCTCAAACCTCCCTGCATATAGAATTGCTCCCATTCATTTAACAGCAATATTCACAAGATGGGACATTATACAATGAAAAGTCTATTGTAACATGACATGACATTCCTGGCCTGAGGTCTGATTTTGCTTAACTAGAAGAGTCCTCATCCACCTGCTCCACATTAATGGGAGAATCAAGTCTTTAATATCTAAAACTGGAATAAAATAAAATACATCCATAAAGGAGCCGTTCGAATCTAACACATTATTTTTGCTATTCTAAAATAAACATTAGGTCTCCATTAGATTTTTTTTGTGTTAATATTTGAATAGAACTACTTTACAATGTCTTTATTAGGTCTCTGGACCCATGCAATGAAGGAGAAGTGACTGTTCAGAGTGAGGTTTTTTTTTTTTTTTTTTCTTGGTTTTTGTATTCCTTCTAACAATGTTATGAACACTGCATGCATTTTGCCTGAATAGTGCCTTACTTAGTATATGTAGTTTGTTCTCCTTAATAAAGACAAAAGGATGCTAGTTAAAATTTAATTTATAAAACAACAATAGAATTTTATAAAAACCTTAAGGATTATTACATATTACATTATGCGGATATAAAAAAGAAACAAAAATTCAATATAGTGGGGAGCATTTAGCAAAAGCAGTGTCTTAATGCCTGGTTTAGACAAGTATTCTGTATTTAAATTCTTAAAATGTGGTTCCTGTGTACTTCTGGCAAGTTAGAGCAGTGCAGGTAAAAGGAGATAAAAAAAAAGGGTAATTGCAGATTAGCTCTGGCTCACTGTGATGCTGGTCTTGTTGTTCACTATCCAAGCTACCTTGGAGAGTTTAATAAGCCTCAAAAGCCCTAAACATGTTAATCATTATAGAGAAATTGTCAGGTTAATCCAGATATTTTGAAAATTACAAGAAGTGATGCTTTTGTGAATTAACATTTTCTTCTAAATACCCATCAATTCAATTCAGTTTGCATGATGTTGCTGACGCGGGTAACCCCACCCCTGCACCAAGACATCTTCAGATTTAAGGATGTGGTCCTGGAATTCTTCCAAATAAACAGTGTTTGCTTTGTTGTTGGTCAGTAGGGTAATTCTCAAGAAAGTTGCATCTAGACTCAATTTGTAGAATTTTATTTATGGGTAGATGGAGTCAATTCCAAACTCTGTATTCTTGCATTTCTTTCTTTTATTTAATTGGAAGAAAATAATATTCCATACAATCAAGTTGAACTTAAAACAGAATTCAACCTCATATTATTACTGTTTTAATCTCAATATTAAAATGAGCACTTCCACTCATTCAAAGGTCATTAAAGTTGATTCTGGGTTAGGGTACAGTGTATTAGAGTAACGTGTACTGGCAAAAACAAACTGAAGAGGGGTGAGCCCTTTATATTTATTAGAAGACTACAGTTTAGGACTATCAGATTGAATTTCACTGTTCAGCTTTACTCAAAAAGCATTTGAAAAGAAATAACAGCACCAGTCAGTAAGTTTAGACCACCACATTTCCAGTTTTTATTGAAATTTAAAGCAGTTACTATACAGTGATTAACCTACAATACAAATTGCCAGATGTTAAAAAATATTTACCAAAAATTGAAAAATAATGTAGTTACACTATACTACTACACAACTTAAAAAGCATTTCTGCAGCTGTGAAAGCTGATGCAAACAATTCCTACTGGTTTATCAACTTTTGTTGATTACTTACAAACCATCTGTCAGTATAAAAGCAGTGTTGGAACAAAACATATTGTTACACCCACTAAAACATTATTTGTACAATATTGTATGATGTATTGTTTATCATAATAGTGGGAAAAAGGAAGACCAGCAGACCATTGTAAACCTCAAAAGTGAAGGTCTTTCCTGTACAGAAACTACAAAGAAAGCAAGGTATCAGTGAGTAAAGCTTCCTATGTCTTCAAAACGAACAAGAAAACTGGAGAAAACTCTCGACAGGAACAAGTCTGGCAAAACCCTGGCAGAAACAAAAGATGCATTTCTGAGAATCAAGAACTTATATGAAAAATGGGAGTTTTCTAAAACTTTCAACCAGCAGTCTGTGTACATATATACTTATGAATCTAGTCGTGTAAGGAGACAATATGGGGAGTAAGAAGAGATGATCAGGACACTGTGGAAAATGTTTAAACATACATTATTGCTTGGTTGTAGATCTTTTATTCATAGGCATGAAGAAAAACTAAGATAAATTATATAAAGAGGATGAAGTTTGTAAACTGAAGAAGATTATGAGATGTAAATGTGCTTAATTAAAAGCTGGCAGCAAGAGCAAATGAGGTTTCAGAAGCATCAGGTGTGAATGGTAAGTGGGAAGCAATGAAGAACATACGGTTGAAAACAACATAAGTCTGGAGTTAAAGAGGTTGGTCAGACACAAGGAAATATAGTGGTGGAATGCTGATTTACAGACGATAACCAGGGAAAAGAACATGCTATAACAAGTGGCAAAAAACAATGGCAGGAGGAGACTGGACAATTTATAAGGAAGTAAGCAAAATGCTAGAAAAGCAGTTGGATGGGGGTGCAAAAAGCTGAGAGATGATGTAAAAGATTAAAATCAAAAGCAAACACTGACAGTTTCTCCTTTGTGGGTTTAGTTTCAATAAATCCAGTCATAACATTTATATCCGAATTGAACATGTTTTTGACAATGTCAAGAATTAATCATGTTCTCTTGTGGCACCATCTAGCTTTTGCTATGGGTGCTTCCATTTTGTGACTCAGGCATGCTAGGCAGGATGACCAGGACTGTGTAACGCGTGATGTCATAACTGTAACAATACAAAGGTCAGCGTCATGCATTTCTTGCTAATCACTTCGCTACAAACCTTTTCTTTCTTCAACCTCAACTTACATCTTCCGTTTTGGCTCCCATATACCGATCTTCTCTGCCTTGGCCCGTTTCTGTATTACAAATTCTGTCTTGTGTCTCATGTTCTTTACAGTTTCAAATTTGTTAACTTTTCGATTTGCTACTTCTTAAATCATCTGTCTCCTGATTACAAGCACAATTCAAACTGTGAGTGCAGACGGGAGTTTATAAAAGCTGCAGAATTTGGAATGAAAGAAGTGTTCAAAGCAGATGGCCAAAGACAGGATTTAGTAGGTGTGAATGGTTTGAAAAATCTTGACGTGAACATCATGACCGATATTAATGGGATTAAAGATTCCTGACAATAAGCAGTATATAGAGAAATTGATTGAGAAGAATTAATATGATGTTAATGCTTATATTGAGAAAAACAGTAGAATAAGGTGCAAGTTTTCAAAAGAATAAGTCACAAAACCACTGAAAAAGATGGAAGGTAGATGAAGCAGCAGTCCCAAATGGAATGGTGTTGAAAATGTCAAAGGCAATGAAAGGTCATGGAGTTGAATGGTGGACAGACTTGTGAAACATAATTGTGTGTGAAGGGAAGCTTGCTGAAAAGTGAAAACGAAGTGTGCTCATTCCTGCACGCAACAAACAGTGAGGGCAATGCACTGGACTATGGGTCATATTAAGCAATCAAGTTTTTGGAGCAGGTAATGAAAGGAGGTTGAGGGAATTGGGTATCAAGTGAAAGATAAGCAAAAATGCTGTTCATGTCCGGTAAATGACAAAACATGAATGGTGCTCAGGATAGCAGGTGTGGAGAGTTTGGATTGTACCACAAATCCATTCTGAGCCACTGCATTTTGTGATAGAGGTTTTCAACTAGAGAAGTGAATAAAGGATTGCGAGAGGGGTCTTTGCATGTGAAAGAAATCATTTTGATGTCAAAAATGAAGAGTTTCAATGTCCTCTTCTACTACAGATTTGTTTCAAAATTTTTGGAGGGAATTAAAAAAAAAAAAAAAAAAAACCCACACACTCTTCTGTGAAGATGCTAAAAATGTTCTACTATACTTGGTGTTCCAGGCATTTGACTTTTGTATGTAATAATAAATTATATTTAAAAGTGCCTTTCGAGTTACCCAAGTCCACTGTACAACAATACACATAAAATCAAACAATCCAATATACAAACAAGGTTAGGAATAACAAAATGCAATATAGTAAAAAGATAAGTCTAGATTTAAAAACAGAAAATGAGGTACGGAATACGGAAAGGAACAGGTAGCCAATGCAATTTTAGAAGTGTAGGAGTGATATGCTCCCAGGGTTTTAAGTGGGTAACCACTCTAGCTGCTAAATTCTGTACATATTGTAATGTATTTAGATTCGAAGCAGGTAGACCAAACAGCAATGCATTGCAACAGTCAAGTCGTGAGGTGACAAAAGCATGAATACGCATCTCAGTTGCAGTATTAGCAATGGATGCAGCTTAGAAATTTGAGGATCAAAGGAGAGTATAGAATCGAGGATAACACCGAGATTTTTAACCTGTGCAGACAAGGATGTAATAAACCCAGGGATTTTTACTGAGGAATTGTTTACTTTCTTTAAAGTGCCTGGAGATGCAATAATTAAAACCTCAGTTTTTTTCACTATTTAGTCTGAGAAAGTTTTCAGACAGCTAGTGCTTGATCTCGGCCAAACAGGCAACCAATGGAGGAGAAGGTAATGTTTGTGTAAACCCTGCGTGTAGATGGATCTGTGTATCATCAGCATAACAGTGAAAGCGTATATCATGCTGTCTAATAATGGCACCTAGAGGAAGCATTTAAATTTTAAAAAGCAGAGGGCCAAGAACTGATCTCTGAGGGACACCCTGAAGCAAGTAAGATGTGTCAGACCTAAACCTACCGACAGCAATAAATTGTTGTTGGTACTTAAGATTTAAACCATGCAAGAGCTTTTCCAGCAATATTTAACTCATTCTCAAGTCGAAACAAAAATATTTCATGATGGACCATATCAAAAGGAGCAGTAAGGTCTAAAAAGACCATTATTGTTAAAAGACCTCAATCTGCTGCGATTAGAAGATTATTAGTCACCCTGACAAGTGCTATCTCCGTACTGTGATTAGCCCTAAAACCAGACTGAAATTCCTCAAACAGGTCGTCATTAGAGGAAAGATTGTCTTTTAAATGGTTCGCAACAGCATGTTTAAGTATTTTACTAACTAAGAAAAGGAAGGTTTAAAATAGGTCCATAGTTTTTAAAATCCTCAGGGTCAAGTCCAGGTTTTCTGAGGACAGGTGTAACAACAGCCATCTCTAGGCTGGTAGGGACCAAGCCAGTATAAAGAGATGTGTTGAGGATACTGGTGATAAAAGTGAAAAGAAAAGGCAAAGCAGCCTTAACCAAAAAAGGCGGCATGGGATCAAGAATACATTATAACAAGCTAATGGACTGCATGATTGTCCAACAATGGGACGCTAGATAAACAGCTGCTGATGGACAAATTTTTGACTGAACAAATAGATCTTTTTGAAATCCAGAATAAATCAGAAATTTCTGGTAAAGGTCAGAAGAGGCAAAGAATGGAAAGTTATTTGCAGGCTTAAGTAGTTTATCCATAGCAAAAAGCGTTTTGAGTATTATGCTGACCACACAGAATGCTATTTGTATAGTAAGCTGTCTTAGCTCTCTGTAGTGCTGCTTGTAGAAGCAACATGTTCCTTACAGGCAGTTGCATGGGCATCCAAACTTGTTTTTCTACTAACGCATTCAAGCCTTCGCCCACAAGCTTTCATGTGATGCAGCTCAGGGGAAAACCAAGGAGCAGAGAGCTTAAATGTCACACTGAGATTTGAGTGGAGCAGGTTTCCTCCCATAGTCCAAAGACATGCAGGTTAGGTGGACCAGCAATTCTAAATTGGCCCTAGTGTGTACTTGGTGTGTGGGTGTGTTTGTGTGTGTCCTGCGGTGGGTTGGTACCCTGCCTGGGATTGGTTCCTGCCTTGTGCCCGGTGTTGGCTGGGATTGGCTCCAGCAGACCCCCCGTGACCCTGTGTTCGGATTCAGCGGGTTGGAAAATGGATGGATGGAAGTTGATCCAGACTAAATGAAAGTATATAGTCATAATGATGAACTAAAGCAGGTGATAAAGAAACACCAGCCTTAGGAGGGACTCTACTTCAATGCACTTACAAGAGCAGTGGCACTGATATTTTAAATGTTCCTAAAGGTAATATTGCAAAGTGATTATTGCCCATGCGACTGACCAGGGATAAGCATATCAAACAAAATAGCCTTATGGTCAGAGATAGATAAATCAATACCAAACAGATTAGCAGAAGTAATACCAAAGGTACACACAAGGTCAAGTGCGGGTCCTCAGGCATGAGTAGGAAAATTGACATGCCGAGTGTAAAATCAAAGCACTGAAGTACATTAAGAAAATCAGCAACATATAAAGAATTTACCAAGCCTACATGTAAGTAAAAATCACTGCAGGATACAGAAAACACAGAGGTGAGCAACTTAGCGAGTTCTGCCAAGAAGACAGGTGACTGTTTTGGAGGATGACAAACTAAGCAAGTAATATCAATAGAAGTTTTTCACCAGACAGCAGTAATGCCAGATACTCAAATGAAACATTGTGAGCAGAAACTGTCTTGATTCTAAACTCAGAAGAATATATAACTGCAACACTCCCCCCACGGCTAGTTTGTGACTTTATAAGATAACAATAGTGGGGTGGGACAACCATATTTAATCCAAAATAATGATTAGGTTGTTGCCAGGTTTCCATCAAGCACAAAACATCAATATTACGCTCCACAACGAATTCCCCAATTAAAACTGATATGCTATTTGCTCAAGATGACCCTTACATCAGTTACACAGCATACTACAATACTCCTTGGTGACTGAAATAGGACTGCTTCTGAGAAGCAGGGCGAGATGTTTTTTCAATAGTACAGATATCTGCCAAGAATGTTATACTGCACACATTATGGTTTAAGTGTGCTGTTATTGTTCTGTACATAATTAACAGACAAAAACATAGTTTTGTGTATTTGCATTCAGGTGCAGATTGTGCTTTTAGATATTGGTGAAGTAGATTTTCTCAGTACCCCGAATTTGAAAAATGATCCTGATGTCCATGCCTGCTTTGCGAGGTCAACATAAGTGTGTTGATTGATATGTTGGATTGGATAGAAAAATAGAAACGTAATAGTGCTAAGTATTATTTAAAATCTTAAATCAGTTTCAAACCAGTGGTGACAAAACATTTTTAGACAAGTACCATCGGTCTTTACAGATACATACACAAGCTTTTAGGTAAAGCCTGGTCTGGTTTGGTGGGGGAGAACTGTCCAAAAGGGTCAGGGATCTTGATTATTGAAAGCTGTGCAAATGATCACCCCTTTTTAGGAGAGCATCAAAATTTATTAACAGGTCTGTAATACAGTAATCCCTCCTCCATTGCGGGGGTTGCGTTCCAGAGCCACCCGCGAAATAGGAAAATCCGCGAAGTAGAAACCATATGTTTATATGGTTATTTTTAGAATGTCATGCTTGGGTCACAGATTTGCGCAGAAACACAGGAGGTTGTAGAGAGACAGGAACGTTATTCAAACACTGCAAACAAACATTTGTCTCTTTTTCAAAAGTTTAAACTGTGCTCCATGACAAGACAGAGATGACACTTCTGTCTCACAATTAAAAGAATGCAAACATATCTTCCTTTTCAAAGGAGTGCAAAGCAAGCAGTCAAAATAAAAATCAATACGGCTTTTTGGCTTTTAAGTATGCGAAGCACCGCCGGTACAAAGCTGTTGAAGGCGGCAGCTCACACCCCCTCTGTCAGGAGCATTAAGAGAGAGAGAGAGACACAGAAAAACAAAGTCAAAAATCAATACGTGCCCTTTGAGCTTTTAAGTATGCGAAGCTCCGTGCAGCATGTCCTTCAGGAAGCAGCTGCACACAGCCCCCCTGCTCACACCCCCCTACGTCAGCGCAAGAGAGAGAGAGAGAGAGAGAAAGTAAGTTGGGTAGCTTCTCAGCCATCTGCCAATAGCATCCCTTGTATGAAATCAACTGGGCAAACCAACTGAGGAAGCATGTACCAGAAATTAAAAGACCCATTGTCCGCAGAAACCCGCGAAGCAGCGAAAAATCCGCGATATATATTTAAATATGCTTACATATAAAATCCGCGATGGAGTGAAGCCGCGAAAGGCGAAGCGCGATATAGCGAGGGATCACTGTATACAACTCAGAAGGTGGTCAATCAGCTGTCATCTGAAATGTGACTTGTTAATGTTCAGAATGCTTGCTCACCCACGTAAGTATATCCAAACAACACCAGCATTTATTGTGCTATTTTTAAGTGTGGGGAAACTTCTCCTCGTTCAGCGATAAATTAAATCCGTCCATCTTAACAAAATTGAACATTTTCTTCAGAGTTGCAGAATACTGCAGATTCTTCAGTTCCAGCTGTCTCTCTTGTGCTTCAATCTCATATACAAAAGTCAAAGGATAACCATAAATTGAAAGTTCTCCATGCAAATCTGTGAAGGTCTCCTTAGCACATGCTCAAGCGTCCAAATAATGAGGAAATGTGAATGTGTAGCAAATTATCCATTTTGAGAACAAGGTGCATACATTAAGAGCTAAGCTCACATACGAGTACAATTCTGTAACAAAAATACCTTTTCTTAGAAGATTCACATCAAGCTCATACAAGTAAGAAAGAATTTTCACAACAAATGACAATCCAAATCCCTGAGCTAACTGACATTCACAGTTTTCCATAAGTGCTCCAAAAAACATTTATCTCCTTTCTGAGCCCCCACACTCACATGAATAGTTTTCCTAAGCTATGCATCTCAAGCTGATCTGGAAAATTTGCTTCAAGAAATTAAATGAAAAATGATTAAGTCCTTTCACATGTACAAAGTAAAGAAGTTTCACAACAACATTTATTCTTAATCAATGCTTTGCTTTTTTTGCGCAGGGCTTCCTGATGAATGATGCAGTGAAGAAAAACTGCCTTTCAACCCAGGTGTATTTTCTTTCACTTTGTTCTGAATATTCTTTAACAACACAGAACTTTCCCTGTTAGCTTTGGAAATGTTGGTTTAACAGTTAGTAGTTCACTTCAAGGCAAGAGTCATTCTGTCAATATAATCAAACACCTTGTTATTCTTGTTCAAATCCTTGGTTGTTCCTTAGAGAATTGCTAATTGTTAAAAGTTTTTCTGTAATTCTGAAACTGTCATTAATTTCTCTGACAAAATTAGAGGCTATGCAGTGCCCGTTATTATTAGTTGTTTCATTTAATGCAACTTTTAATACAAGTCACCAAAATAAGTTTCACCACTTTACCTTGATCCAGTGGTAATTGTTATGCATGATGAACTTACTCTCTCCCGTTTGCACATCCACTATGATAAGTGCCTTAATGCCCCCACCCCCTCAGAGAGCATTTTTGTCTAGCATTTTTGTCTAAGCATGTAAGCTTATCATTGAGCTGGCTTCTTGCTGCATACTGGAAATTGTGGTAAAATACATTTTCCTGAGGCTTTAAACTAGAGGCTACTTTGAAAGATTAATTATGCTCCCTGAGTGCCAGCATATTTGGTAGAAAAAACGTAAAATGAGATTGTGCTCTTTGAACATTTTTCAGTTCATTACTTCAACATGCACATCAATTTCACAATTTCATTCTCAACTTTCCACTTCTTCACTATGCTGAATTTTAGCACAGGTTCCCCCACAGTAATATTAACGGACTCTAGCCAGAGAATTACACTAAGATGGTGCACAAGTGCTATACAACAATAAGGAAATGTTAGGGGGGAAAAAGGCACCAAATCAGGTGGAATAAGACAAACATTGATTATTTTATTTCAGACCTCAAAAGCTGGACTGCCAGTCCACAGACCACAGTTTGCTCCAGCCTATTCTAGACATATGTGATCAGTTATACCATCTCATGGAGAGTATTCAAGATGGTCATTCACTTCACATACTGCCTGTTGGAGACTAACTGGAGTTTCCATGCTTGGTTTAAACACACTCCTAATATAAAATAGCCCTGACCAGGGGGAGATAATAAATATATTCAGTTATTGGATTATAAATTAAATATCAACATCTGATGGGACAGCTTTGCTATTAGCTAAACAAACAGGCTTAATGAATGAATGGTCTCATCTCGTTTGTCAAATTTGTTATGTTCTTATATAATGTGTGCACTTGTGATAAATGTTAATTATTTGTGTGCTTTCACTCAATACGTACAGGATAGGTACCAGCTTCTTGTGGCCTTGATCTAGGTAAGCAAGATAGGAAATGAATGAATGGATGGATATTATGTTGCCCTGAAAAGACTTGAGAGGTTTTAAAAAGTAAACTAAAATGACCTATATGCTCAATATCACACCCTCAAGTTAAAATAATATATAGATCCACAGTGCCTTTCATCATTCAGAAGGTCAAAACTCCAAATCTAATTTGTCAGATTTAACTCTACGTGGACTGTTCACTAGATCTCAACACAGACCTGTATTATTTGTGACGAGTATAGTTACTTTATTGTGGTTACGCAAACTTCCATATCAAATATGGTCAAGAAACATACCAAGACAAACTCAAGTGTTCAATTCATTTGTTAAACTCTTCCAACTAACAAAACTTGAATGCCCTTGCGAAGCGGAGGATGAATTATAGTAAAACCTGACAACCAAAGAGCTCATTACTACAGCCAATTGGACTCAAACTTTTGACTTAATATACACATATATAATACACATTTATACTAGAGATGCTCCAATCAGTATTAAGGCCAATACCAATCACCGATTTCATGTTACTTGATCAGATGATTCTGACACCGATTCAGATATTTTTTCTTTTGTCTTTTTCCTTAGTTTAAAATGTATTTTAAAGGGATAAGTTCCAGCATAACCAAATGCACAGAAGCCTTTGGTCTATAGTTTAATTCTAAAAAGACACAAGATCTTAACTGTTCATTTTTATTAACAAAATAAAACTGTAGGCTTACTGCTCAGTGACCATAAAAATAATCAAATAAATAACATTTCCTTAAAATACATACTTTAACAAATAAGTATCCATAATACATAATGACATACAGGGGTGTGGAACTCTGGGTCTGGAGGGCTGCAAGTTTTCATTCAAACCCGTTTCCCAATCAGTGACCAGTTTTCACTGCTAATTAACTTCTTTTCCCTTCATTTTAAGGATTCAGTCATCTGAATTTATTTCTTTCTTCATTAAATGACAGCCAAACAGAAATGAGATGTGAAACGAGATAACTATTGACCAGCTAAACTGGAATTTCAAACTCCAATCAATTTCGCTCCAACCAGTATCTTAATGAGAAGCTGATTCTTGCTGTTAAACCCATTATTTAATTCCATAACCTATTGCTGATCTCATTCTGCCACAGAAGACAATTCCAAAATTGTTGATTTTTCTGTGTTTTTCTAAGAACACCGTCAAAATGTTTCTTTATTTTCAGATATTGTGTGATGGGCATAGGTGAGCTGGTCATGTGGCGGCTTGTTTCATGTAACACTATTTGGCTGCTAATTAAGGAAAAACAAACTGGTCACTAAAGAAGAACAAGGCTTAATTAAAAAAGTAAGTTTTCACCATTACTCAATACACACACACACACATTTTATATTATATATACACATATACACACACACACACACACACATATATACAGGTAGTCCCCAGGTTACGGACACTCGACCTACGACTTACGAACGAGGCCGCAGCTGTGACGCATGCGCCTCATTAACTGCCGCTCCGTCATCTTTGGTCGGAGGATGCTGCAAGTAGTGGCTGGAGGGGTGCGATTTCGCTGCTCGCGCAGTGTAGTAGTGTCCCTCAGGCGGCTCCCGGCGGTAAGCGAGCAGTAACCCGTGGTCCATAGTCACTGGGGCCACAGCTATTGCTCGTGTGCAGGACGGAGGCTTAATGGGGCGGTTCGCTGTCCGCCCACTATGCCACCGCAGCTACTGCTCCTGACTGGACGCAGGCTGGATGGAGCGGTGTAGAGCATTTCACTGCCCGCCCACTACACATGGCTCCCCCCGAATCGTTTTCGGTGGGAGGCTGGTAATGCTGCAAGCGGTGACCCGGTTGTGGCTGAACGGAGGCCATTGAGGGTGAACGGGGCGGCGGGGGATAGCATTGTAATGTGCTTCAGGTGGCGGCCTGTTGAATGGGGGCAGCGGTGGGCAATTCACTACACGCCTTTGGCCGCACCGTGTTCGTTCTCCGGTGGGCGTATGCACGCTGCAGGCTGCATACTGTAGTGGAGGTGACTGTGTGTTGGGTGGGTGGTGAACCGCCCCTCGCTACTCCCATTCATTCTCAATAGCACACCTGCTTGTACTGTTACGTACATAGCAGGAAATTGTCTGTCAGTACACCAGATGTGGTGACGAGGGATGCCTGCCTGCTGTGATAGCTGTACAGTCCCTATCTTGTACGTAATCCAGGGACTGCCTGTATATAGTTAAATACATACACACACACACACACACACACACACACACGCATTCTCACACAGTCAATTGGTATTGGCAATTAAACACTGCTTAATTGTAAATATACCTGTGCTTATTGGTTTTAATCATTTTAAATCATTTTTACTGTTAAAAGTATAAAATTTACAATACTTCTACAAGTATTTTTTTCCTTCATTGTGTCAGCTTGACATTTGTAAAATTATAAATGTGGTTTACAATTTTAATTATTTAGCACTTGTTTCTTACAAAAACCTATGCTGTATGACACACACAGCAACAAAAAATAAACACAGTACAAATCTTTAAAGAGAGAAGCAAAAATGTATCAAATTCATAAGTTCATAAGTTGTTCATCAAGAAGACGCAAGACTAACATGCCTAACAGGTTTATAAGTAAAAAAGACACATTTTGCAGTTAAGCCAACAAGCCTATTGTTTACCAAGTAGCACTGTCAAAATCATCTTTGTTTCTTTCTCCAATTAAAAACAATAAAATTATATATATATATATATATATATATATATATTATAAAAAAGATACACTGCTGCATTTAAAAAAAAGAAAGCTTGATGTCCAAAAAAATGATGTCCGTTATAATTAAATAAAGTAAAAAGGTCTGAATTCATTAAACTAGCTTTTCTTGCCGTTTGTCTAACTGCACAGGACAACTTCTCTGATTCTTGTTTTCATACTCTATTTTCTGTAATGTGAAGGCCAATATTCCAATTGTCTTTCGCTCTCTGCTAAAAAAAAAAAAACACATCTTGACTTGCTGTTCTTTAACTACACTGCAGGAAGTCTGCTACAAAACAGACAGCTGTCTCTACTACGGTAATTAAAGATGCACTACCATTAAATTACCGTAAAGCTTAGAAAAGCAGGGAATGAAACGATCAGTTATTGTGATTCGCTAATTTTTTTTTTTTTTTTTTTTTTTTTTTTTTTTAAGTGAAAAATCAGACAACTTAGATCAGAGGCGGATTGATCAGAGCATCACTCATTTATACAAAAGCAATTTATACAATTTTAAAATCTGTGTAGTCAATTAGATGATTTAGAGATTTTGCTAAATTATGTTAATCAAGACTCTTGGAGAGTCAAGAGATAAGACTCCTAGCTCATCCACTTGCCCAACTATAAAATGTGCCCAAAGCATATCTTCTAAAAGGTCATTTGTAACCGCCTGTTTGCTCTCAAAAGTCTAGCCCAGTTATCTCTATGCAAGCTTAAACACTTTATAACTGAAAATAAGTTGGGTAAACACAGGTCTTGGTCACCCCTAGAAACTGAACATGTGAGATTCATGCACCTACAGTATGGTTGCAACAAGAAGTTAATAGCTAAGCAGTCAGGACAAGGAGAAGTACTCTCCATGACAAGACGCAGCACCTATGATCTATTCCAAATGGCAACACTCTAATATTACATGTTAGCTTGATGTTTCCATGCCTGTCCCTTATGACTTCTTTCACTTTAAAGGAAATTTTTTTATAGAGGTTTTCTGCCCCTTGTTACTAAGCAGTTAAAGAAGTCCCTCAACATTCACCCTTGAGAGTTAGTACTCTGCTTCATTCAACAAACACGTTTTACCTCAAAAAGCATTTGCTACCTGAAAAAATTGTTCTTGAAAATTTTAAAGTAACAAACATGCATAATAATAAACCATTTTAAATGCAATATAATACTTCAAGATATGTATAGTAGTACTAAATGGTTAAAATGAGAACCAATGGGTGCCAAGTCATAATAAAAACTATATATGCACACATACACAAACAGTTCAGCTCCGATCACATATTTGCACACAATAATCAGTCTAGCACAGTTGGCGGACTTTTCCCTGGCCGTTGGGGACACTAAAAAGGAACATAAGCTCCATTATATTCCATTCAAAAGTAGTTCAGGTCCTCCTTTCTTGTGGACTTCAATGCATTTTACCATATTCCTCTAAGTTCCCAATTATTTTCACTATTTCAGCAAACTCACAGAGAAACAAATATCCAGCAGGGTTCACTCATTACTAAGGACTACTTTCTTTTTGTAACAATATACAAAATAAACTTATAGTATGTTTCAACTTAATTGTACTACTTCTGTTCTGTAGGTGCTGGACTCTCCATTCATCAAATGCATGAGGGGAAACAAAATTATTATGGTCAGGATGGATGAAGGAATGCAACTTTTCTTTTCTTTTTTTTTTTTTTTTTTTTTTTTAAAACACAACTACAACTAAGCACTTGACCCAACATTAAATGGAGGAAACTGCTAATCAGAATAGTTAGTGCTATTTGAACCTGCATACCTAAAAAATGCTTTACAAAAACTAATTTAGCCCAAGGTCATCAGAAACTGAACCCACTTCCTACAAACAAAATGAACAGGAGGGATATTACCTAGGAAAAATAGCTGAAGTCTGTGATTCATCATTATAAAAAGAATTTTAAGTAAACCTACTTGTGTGTAGGTATTTTTTTTACAAGAAAGGCAATCATCATTAACTCTGGCAAAATCACCTACATATCAAGAATTACATAACTACACAATAAGGCAAATAGATTATGAAACATGCACACCTGATGACTAGTGGCAAATGCTGGGACAGACAGTGTAACTGAGCCAAGTACAACACTAGTGTGCATATAACGTTTACTTAAAATCCACATAAAAGAGAACAAAATATTCCAGCATTTTTATCTTCACCGTGTTGCAACAGATAGTACTGTTTCTCATAGCACTAGTACAGATTAATAGCCAGCTCAGGGTTGACTAAAATGTAAATTAGTTGATGGGCAAAGGAGTGAATGGATATTCTTCCCTGAAAGTCAGTTAATCTGAATAGGGAAAAACCAAAAGCATGCGGTAATTCATTCAGAACAAGAATATAAAATTGGGTGAATTAAGATTATGACTGTAAATCATCTGAATGATTTGTATTATTTAGTTTGAGAATATAAATATCATTCTTCTAATATTAACACAGAAAGCAAGTTTACGCCTGAGGACGAATCAGCTTTAAAACAATAGTATAATGAGCAGGTGGAAAAGTAAATGCCCTCCTGGGTATCTACTCTGTTGTGTGCTGGCAGATTTCTCTCTAATACACTCATCCAGCAACTCCCCCCCCCCCGCAAGAAGAAACAAATGCAATGAGAGTATAATTCAGATCAAATGTACTGATAAAGCTCTTACAAATTGTTTAATTAAAGAACATGCGCAGAACATGAAAGTCATTAAAAACTGTTCATAGCTTATTTCTCCAAGCAAAAATAATCATCTTTGAAACTATGCTTGTGAAAATGGTTAATTATGCCCAAAGTGAAAAAAATAAAAATATATAGAGCAATTTTACAGGATTTTCATTGCCGGTTAGACAGGTTTTAAATAAATGACCAGTGTAGAAAGTGGATTTGTATTCTAGTGTTGACACCAATAATGCAGCTTTGAAGGCAAGTAGTTCATAATAAGTGCAGCATTCAAGTCCACTTTTTAATCTTTGTCATGTCAACATAATTTAAGAGTGTGTCTGTGTGTGTGTGTGTGCACGTTAGGAGGGTGTAATATTTTTCATCCCTTTTTTATATTTCTAGTCTTAGCAAACACAGTGGAATCAACTTGCCAAGTTAAATCTACTTCTTCAATGGGGATTTAATTAAAACGGTGATAGACGCCTTCAATAAGCATTGGGAGTTAGGAATGAAAATAATACAAAACACTTTGGTATACTGCCACTGAAGCAACTGCGCATATGTATTGTTAAGTATAAATGCCCCATGTGCAGTGACCTGATTTTCAAAACTGTTGGTTAGTTAGAGAGACAGAGGCGGGGGTGGGGTGAAAGGTTGTTTCAAAATGGATGCAAGAAGGTGCTGGATATACCTAGCCAAAAGGTCAGATTTAAAATATATAATAGAAAGCAAAAACTAACAGTTCCATTTGAAAAAGGATTTTGTTAAACTATAATCATTTTTGTTTCAAAATAAAACATTTTGAATTGCATATAAGATGCTTTTTCCTTCAATAGATAAGTTCTGCCTTTTCCTACAGTAGTTACTGCTTGCCGTTTTCTTGCTTCTTAAACTCAGTGGGAGTGTTAGCATGGAGCACTTATCTTTCTACATTAGTAAACATCAAGCCAAATTTGGCCTTGTGTTTTGTTAATGTTTTCAATCAAAATGAATTCTACAGACATGCTAGCAAAATAAAAAGAAACATATGCCCCCTGCAGAAACCAATTAGTTTGACTATATCCAATTGCAGAGATGGCCCATTAGGCAGAAGGACAGACCCAGCTGTCAAGACATTTTCCTTAGTTACCAGAGATGTTTTAACCTTTTGACCATGCAAACAGACTTATACTTCAAGAATGCTGGCTTAATACACAAATTTGAGGAGTGACAGCACAGCACTGGCCTTCAGCAATCATTTCCATATGCAGCCAAGACTTCCTGCTGTAAGTAATTAAACAACTTCACACAGTCTACCATATCAAAAGTAGTGTGTTCACAACCACAGTATGAGCTAGTTTAACTTAACAGATTAAAAGAACTGCTTAGATGAAAGAAACACAATGTAAGGTATGTACTTCTGCATGCTAGATAATGAAAGCATTTCTTATACTATTTAATTCATACAAAACTAGAAATTTGACAACCAAGTTGATTTTTCAGCATTTATCAAGAGAAATCTGATCAGAGATCTTCACCATGACACTACAATATACTAGTGTTTAGGAGGCTCATATAATATACAATGGGGAGGGATTTCTTATATGCCAGCAAACATGACTGGTAAAAAAAAAAAAAAAAAAAAAAAATTGTACGGCCACAAGATTGTAACATTTACTATCACTACATGTTCTGCTAAAATACAATAGGATCAAAAGAATGAAATGTTTACTTCATTTACATTAGTAAATATATAGAATGGATCATGCAGTAACAAACTATATTAACATACTGAGGCATCTTTAAATCTTTTTGACTTACCGTAGATACTTGCGTATTAGTCGATCTCGCAGATAAGTCGAGTGTATTGTTTAAGCCGAAAATTTGTTATGACCCGCGTATAAGTCGAGGGTAAAACTTGACAGCTATCAGAGATAGAGGGCGACAATCAGCTGTTAATGGTGACAAAACTCACTGTCACGTCACAGGCATTCCCTCTGTGCTTGGAGGAATGCTAGACTCGTTGACTCGAGGCAAAATGGCGTCGATATGTCACAAGGGAGCGAAGCGAGTGCAGAAAAGAAAACACTCGGCAGACGATGTTTTGCACATTAAATCGCCGAGTCGGACTCTGATTTTTCAGAATCGGATTTTATTGACAGTGATCAGGAATTGAGCAAGAGAGTGAGAAGCCAGCATTAGCTGATCGGACACCAGCCAATGCCGCGCCAGCTGATCGCATTCGCGCAGCCGATGCAGCTACCAGACTTCACAATGCAGCATGGCTTGCTGTTGGACACGACAGATCACCCGCTGCTGGACTACTTCAGGCTGCTCTCTCCTGATGCTGCTTTTCAGCTACTGTCAGACGAGACAAACAGGTAGGCAGAGAAATTTTTTGAATCGCGGGCTGCGCTTGTATCGCATTGATAGCATGCGTTGCTTTGGTTCTTTTGATTCCAAATCTGGTTGCATGTGGCAGCTAATGGTATGTTTGTTATCCAAAACCTGCAAAAGCTAATGCTCAAATTCAAGTATTTCACAGTTTAAAGAATTATTTAATGAAATTAGAAAAAAAACTAGCTAATTAGCAATAGTATTGCTGGCTTATAATTATTTCAAAGACCATGGGAAACAGTAGATGACCGGTGACTTAACACCGTGAAGCGTTGAGTGTACAATGTCATTACCCAAATTCTATGGACAATTGTGTTGCCCCGCGGATTAGTCGATTTTGTTTTTTTGAATGAATTTTAAAGCATTCATTTTTCGACTTATACGCGAGTATCTACGGTAAATAAGATACTTTTAAAAATTGAAGTTAATACAATATCTCTTGGTTATTTTTATATATACACCCATTCATAAAGAAAATGGTATATTTTTGTAATAAATTATTATTATTATTATTATAAACCAGGTCACTCGTGCCAAGAGAAAGCAGAAATAGTACAATGGAAGTATGTTATGAACAGAAGAGCTAAATGATGAAACATTTCTTCCATTATAAGGCTGCCTCACAAGTCTGCAGAGCACATTGCCATAAAGCAACAACAAAAATGTATTTCTAGTACATACAGTACACTCCCAAAATTAGCGGGGGTTACATTCCTAGAGCACCCGCGAATTGTGAAAAACCGCGAATTTTGGATGTGGTTAAAAAAATGCCTATTTTCACAGTTTAAACCCTAAATATACTCCCAAAACACTTTAATTTCAAACTCAGCTTAATACATTACCTAAAAATAAAGAATGTAAAGGTAAACCTGCATACTGTACAGTACTGTATTGCTATGTCTCCCGCAGTGCTAGAATGTAAAATACTAATGTTACCGCTATATGTACTGTAGTTCATGCAAGCACATTTTCATTGCCAGAAGCCTTAGACGGTGCAGCTCTTTTCGGCGGAATCTTGGGACTTTAACCCTTAAACTGCCACATACTTGGGAGTTAATGCATCTCTGGATGCCAAATACTTTTTTGCTACACTTTAAGTAAACGTCACAATTAAAAGAAAAACTGAAATTTTGATGGATCATTAAAATGATCACACTGATCATTTTACACACTGCTAATGAACTGTAAAAACTATTTAAAAAAACTACTGGAACAATATGTACAAAGTGCAACTGACACCATGGATTAAACTCAGTAAATCACTGAGCCAACTGCGCTTGAACTGGCTTCACGCAAGCACACAGAGATAAGCGCAGACGCTGGCAGGCTAGTAGAGTGCAGTGGGTGAATCCCAGAGACAGTGAGGCTGCAGTACTGCAGGGTGTCACGCTTGGGTCACAGAAACAGGAGATTGAATAAAGTTCCTGTCTCTACAAACACTTCAAACAAATATGTCTCTTTCAGAAGTAAAACGATCTCAGTATGCAGTTAGTTATCGATTAAAGAATAGACAAACATCACAGGGGAGCACAACCCCCAACAGGAGCAGAAAATGTCTGGCGGAGGAGAGAGAAAGAAAGCAATCAGACAAAAAGGACAGGTGCTGTTCAGGCTTTTAGGTGGTCCGGTGTCGCTAAGATTCACATTGTCAAGAAGACGGTGATTTATTTAATTTTTATGGTGGAGATTCCAGGGATGCACCCAGCCTTGACCCGACCCGCACACACTCACAAACGGACAAAAACAAAGCAAACCGGTAATCAAACAGCAAATAAAGAATGTAATGAAAACAAATGAAATAAGAAAACAATGATACCACACCTGTTCCCCGTATGGTGATTACACATTAAATACAACAAAGCACAAACAAAACACACAGTAAATCATGAAAAAGTTCATGAAAAATGGCAACGGATGAAATGTAATGATGAAAATAGATAGTTCTACCAGTAGTTCCTGAAATGGTGAAGACGGTTGGACGGGTTCAGGAGCGCTCCTTTCTTTAAAGGATGGCCATAAATCCACTTACAGTCCTCACGTACACAGGCAGACGGCAGACAATGCAGATGCACGGAACAATCCAGGACAAAATGAATAAGTACAGGTAACCCAACAGAAGGCAGACAGGAACTTGAAACAAATTACAAAAACCTTTTTTTTTTTTTTTGCTTTTGGTCACCGGCCCCCTTTTTAAAAACCGCGCTGACATCCTTTGACCTCAACAGCCCCAGCACCCTCAGCAAAAGACCAATCAGATCCACTGCAGGGACTACTGGGAATTGCAGTTTCAAATTCTATTGGCTACTTTCACCATCCCAAGCCGCATTCTCTACAGTTGCTTCCTGTTCTCTCTACAGTACAGTATTGCCACAATAAAAGCCATAAAAATTGCGGAGGATATTTGCGGTTTCCGCTAACAATTATTAGTTAGGTTCTAAGGAAAAATCCGCGAATGACTGAGGCCGCGAACTCTGAACCGCGACTTCGCGGGGGTCTACTGTATAGCCCAAAATCACACAAGGAATGTCACAATGGGCTAAATTTAATAGGCCCTGATTTTGGACTGCTCCAAGCCCAGACTCTAAGACATCAAGAAACCGCCCCCACCCCCCCCAAGGAAATTTAGACAGAGCCCCCCCTCCTAATTCCAGTAGGCTGAACGTGAAATGGGTATAAAAAAAATGGGATATGTACAATACACCAAACAGCAACAAGAGCTCAATAAAAAGGGGTTGAAAACCATTTGCAATATAGCATACACAGATAATGATTGAATAGGATCAGATTCATATACACCAGTTTAAAAATTTTAAGTTTGGTAATTTTTAGCACTAGTTTGATCATTAACAAAATGTAGTTTTTCTCACTACACTTACACTTTACATTATTCTTTAAAAGGACGAAGTATAATAAGAACACTTGATGCAGTGGGTGCAATTGTGACTAAAATCTGCCTAAAAACATCAACATGAATGACTTCAGTTAGGCAGGTAAATATTAACCAGCTTCGTGAGTATTTTTTCAATCTTTAAAAGACAAAGTGAAAAAGGTGCATCAGCTAAATAAACTGCCATTTTAAAGTCTATCCAAAAATCATGATTAACATGGTTTAACCATTGCAAGTTAAGAACTGTACTACAAAATAAGTACATTTAACCTGTAAATCTAGACAGATTGAAATGCATTTATTCATCAACACGAGAAAACACTTTTACAAAATTATATATAAAATGCTAAAGTCTGTCCGTCATACTATTCCTCATAAAAGTACCGGGACTAGTTTATTGAAAAACAAAATGTGAAGTAGCACCAACCTCTCCAAGCCAACCTGCACTGGTCCCTTTCTTACATGATAGGCAAACAAAATGGCATGATGGAAAGAGAAAGACCACCTGCAATTGCAAAGGTCAATGATATGATGGGTCATAATAATAAGAGAAGAATCAGCTCCATCTGCTGAACGTCAAGTGAAGGAACAACTAGTGTTTTGTTGTATTACACAACTTTCTCTGTTGCTGTAACTTCATTAAAACAACATGCTTAAAAAACATTTTGGAATGTATTTATTGATCAGCAAATTATTACTTTATTACACAGGCATAAAGGATGGTTAAAGAGACCTATGCTTGTGCATCAACAGCAAACAGATTGGCAAAGGGCTAATCAGCATAACTCCATGAAAAACAATCTGAGGCAAAATCTGCTGAACTTGATCAAGCAAGTCGTAGAAGGCACTTCAGTGACGAGGAGTGAGAAACCAAGACACTGAAGCATGTGGTCAAGCAAGAAATTATACTAAATATAGAACAAGTGAGCAAGGACATTTTGATTTTCGTTACTAATCTGATTAAGTGAATTGATTCTTTTGATTCGTTCGGGGGAGGTGGACCCTCTGATTGTATCACAAATACATCTTGCCTGAAGAAGGGGCCCGAGTTGCCTCGAAAGCTTGCATATTGTAGTTTTAGTTAGCCAATAAAAGGTGTCTTTTCACTACATCACAAATATATAATTTAATACTTTGTACATTTTGATATAAAGCAAATGTTTGTGTGTATATAAATATCGTTCATTAGTTTATATAAAATTAAATTACAATTATGTTTTTTTTTACATTATGAAGCAAAAATACAAAAATGTACCTAAAGAATTACATACTCATCCAGTACTGTATTTATATACTCTCTTTAAAAATTTTCTGAAAAAAGTTTTTAAAGGTTTAAAATTTCGTATTTCAATATGCCAGATGTCAGTAAGATTTTGGCTCCAAAATCCATACTAACCCCTACGTTCTGTTCTTTTTCCAGTTTTCTGTGGTGGCGTTATGTATATACTGGGTATCCAGTTTTTTTTTTTTGTTTAGGTGTCTTCCTAAAGTTTTTTTAACTGTCAATTCCACCATATAGGGAACAAGTAAGATTGCATACCTTTCTTTTTCTTCAACCTACATATTCAGTGCAATGGTGTTTCATTTTCCATATTAATTTTATTAATACTTTTAGTTTATGCATTCCAAGAGAATAGATGCAAAGCACACCTGTGAATGGCAAGTAACAATACATTTATAAACATAACCATATTTAAGGGACCTAAAGTAAAATGCTCCAGGCAGATAATACAACTCTTGTTGTCAAATGGTATACTACACTAGCAATCTAACACAGAGCTTTGAAAAGTAGTTTGTTACCCAGGCAACCTGAGGTTACTATGGGTGTTGCATTTCATGCAATCGGGAATACACAAAAAATATTCTATCTGCTCAGATGAAAAATTAGGAAATTAAAAAAGCACATATGCATACAACCACTACCAAATTTTAAAAAGCCAACATTTCACAGAAGTAAATGTGTACAGAAACTAAAGAAGTGTTAGGTCTTAAAAATATGCAGAAACACTTTACTTTGGTAAAAACTTACTTGGCCACCTTTTCTTTTTAAAAAAACTAGCACACATCAAGGGAGGAGCTGAAATATACATAAAAGAGACGGTCATGACACGAGTCCTTAACTACTATTAAAAATCCCATTTTACAATGTAAAACTGTGGGCAATGCACTAAAAATACTACTAAAATTCCTTTATGGCAACCGGTTTGTGAATTTCAAAGCATTAATAAATAAGTGTTACTTTTAAAATGAATGTGTAATGACAAGGAAATATTTCTTTTATTGAACACAGCATTTTAAAACAAAGCAGAAAAAAAAGAAAAAAGGAGCAGGTGTAATTTATAGGTGTGAGCTGCAGAAAAGTCATACTTATTGAAAAAACACAGGGATGCAAATATCTGAAAAGATACTAAACATAATTATATTGGATTATAGCACAGTCTACATTAAACTCAAGCTTACCAACAGCAATCATCATTACACTGGAAAGACCACCAAAGTAGTTGCAAAGACAAGCCAAAGAACCATAGCAGCACAATTTTTTTAAAATCAATAATTATCATGCAGATGCTTGCTGAGCAAGGAGTGAAATATGAACATCACGTAAACCTTAACCCCGAAGCTTCAAATCCAATGTGTTCCTTGCTGAATAAACATTCTTCTCTTGGTATTTTTTACCTGGCAATTTGTATATCCTCACTAATTTGGAGAAATACAGTATGTTGTTATTCTTAGAATTTGTGGCAGGTAAACAAGTAAAGTATTTCAAGGGGAAAAATACTGAGCATAACATTTACACCCTTTCACTATTTATTTTTAAATAAACCTTTGGTTACTAAATGGTTATATATTATTTTACATCTGACAGACTGGTGCCCTTGTCTAGGCATCTTTCATGCATTTACACCCTGTGCTGCAAGGAAAGGCTTCAGGTTTTTAAGTCTCAGTACAGCTTTCACACAATCCTGAGCAGGATTAAGTGTATTTGAGTGCCTGAATGTAGGTTTTACAATTATAGATAACTGCAATAATACACAAACAGGAGTAAAACTCATTGTTACTTTTTATTTTAGATTGCCAATTTAATTTTTTCCAGAGTAGTACATTTGTTATCACTGCTTTATTACAGCTCTTGGAGTTTGCATTCCAACAACGTTACTTTATGAATTTTGTAAGTCCTCCCAGTGTCTGATTGGGTTCCCTTTCATACCCCACATACAGTACTTGCAAGACAGGTTCATAAATCGAGGAGTGTCATTTAGCTATGCACCCAGATTAGTCTATGTGGTGTTTTTACATTGTCCCCATTGTTTGTGTGGGTTTCCTCTCATAATCAAAACACTTACAAGTTATACTGACTGGTGACTCTATATTTGCACAGGAGTGGGGAACTAGTGCTGAATTGCTTATTCATGCATGGCTTCTATATTCTACAAAGGCAACAATAAATGGAATAAGCAAGTTTGAAGAACATTTTAAAGAAACAAATATGCTACATGCCAAGCTAACATTTTTTCACAAGTGGTGAACCTTAGGAAAATATATGGCAATGACAACTAAATATCATTAACATGACCTCACATGCAATTGCTTTTAAGTTAAGCTTCCACTTTTTACTTGGCTTATTTGGAATGAGAAAAAACAGAAAACAAACCATAAACAAGAAACAAACTAATAACTTCCTTTCACACAATACTGTCAATTAACACTTGAGAGAAAGCAAACACACACGGCTCATAAGTGTCACCATTAACCTACTTTAGAGGTATGCAAAAAATATCCCTTTAGGCTAAATTCTAAAGAGATACACAAATACAGTTACAGCTGCTCCACCAATGAATGTTTATCTGCAGGCAAAGTGTACCAATTCCAAAAGATCAATAAAAATTGACACAATGTTGAAAATACTGACTGGATCACAGTAGTATTCAGGAATCCTTCTGAAATACGTGTATTAAAAAAATAAAAATCAAATGAACTGCATTTTTGCTTTTTAAAAGAGTTAGTATTAATACTAACAATAGATCCAACATGACAATTAAATGTATGAGCAGTCAATCTTCTAAAGCCTTTCATGACCAATAAACGCTTTTGGCTGAAATGCCATACAACTCTATATTACATATGCACATTATAACAAAGCTTGGTAGTAATGCCTTTTAATTAGGATATCAAAGTATCAAAAACAAAAAGCTTACACTTCCTACAAGTATTTAATAAATTAGCTCAACCATATAAATAGCTCAACTCATGCCCACAGAAACAAACAGCTTATGACCAAGCAAACGTTTGCTTGAGGATTATTTTCAGGAAAAGAAGACATACCTTTTAAATATAAAAAGGTATACTTACAGATACACCACTTATGTGGTCACAACAAAAATTACTATAAACCTTTTTGGATTCGCCTTTGGAAATTACACATTCAATTGTCGTACAAGGGAGCTACTGTATGCAGTCTCAGAAAATGCAAAGTCTAAAAATAATAGCTAAATAAAATTTCATGTGGATTGAGCTTACTGCAGAAAATATTACTTTGTTATTATACATGCCCCAATTTCATTTTTATACTAGTAAGCTCGCGATTCTCTAGCGAATCGGAAATCCAAGAATGGCAATCAGTTTCTGTTCCATCCGATATCTGGATGGATGACATATCATGGAGGGTGGGTGCGTCTGGAGAAATGTCATTTAACTACATAAGCATATCTGTAGTAAAGTGGTCTCGTTTTGTGGATCCGTGATTCTGTAGCCTTTGCTAACACCGACTGCTGGCAGAGTTTTGCACAGCAAGTTCAGTTTACAGGTTGTGGTGTTCGTGTGCCAGCCACGGAGTGTGGGAAGCCGCTGGGTTAGAGTCTGTGACCGTTATGTGATCTATATTACTGGCACGGTGGAGTAGAGCAAGTGTAGCTCACAGGTTGTGTTGTTTGGGCGCCACATACTGACTCTAGGAAGCCGCTGCGTTTTGGGAAGCCACTGCGTTTGCCTCTGGGGCGGGTGCCATGGCGCATTACGTTGTGTTATTTGAGCGCCACCTACTGACTCCGGGAAGCTGCCGCAGTTTGGGAAGTCGCTGCATTTGACTCTGGGGCGGGCGCCACAGCATTTTGGAACGCCGCTGCGTTTGACTCTGGGGCGGGCGCCAAACTGAATGACCGTTATGTGATCTACATTACTGGCACAGTGGATTAGAGCAAGTCTAGTTTACAGGCGGCGGGCTCGTTGCAGTGCGGCAGTGCACGTGAGTCTGTTGCCTTCGCTGACACCGACTGCTTGAACAGGTTGTGTTGTTTGGGGGCCACCTACTGACTCTGGGAAGCCGCTGCGTCTGACTGTGGGGCGAGTGCCACAGCGCAATATGCGCCTTGGTGGGAAGCTGCTGCGTGAAGACATATCATGGAAGGTATATGCGGTGGTGTGGGCGGTCGCGTCCGGGCGGCTGTACAACCTGGAGTGCACGCTTTACCCCAGGTGTAGTTCACAGGTCGTAGTCTTGTTTCTGTGTTTTCTTTGGTTTGAGCCGTGACTCCTTTCGCAAGCGCGTTGTAGGCGCGCGCGTTGTCACAGCATGGATCTGTGGGGATTCCGTCCGTCCTGTAATACAACCTTCGAATCCTCTTGTTTCTTTTTTTGCTCTGTGGCGGGCGGCAGTGCGCGTGCGCCTCGATGTGCCAAACGCCCTGCGTCCATATCCGGTTTACAACCTTCGGTTAGTAAGATGGATTCCACTTAAATAAATGTCATGTCTGTAATACATACTGCTCAAACCTTCACTTCATAATTTTTGTCCCAAAGCCAATGTAACTTTTACTACTAACATTGCACGCCACTTCATTTTTTTTTTTTTATCAGTTACTATGGAATTTAAGCTTGGTCAAAAAAAAAAATAAATAAAAATAAAAAATAAATAAATAAATAGATTTGTTAAACCAACTGTACTATGCGCTTACATCTGCAGTGTTTATATTGCTGTTGCTGAACTCTAAATATGCAGGGTTGCATGAAAGATAAGTGCAGGTGCATTAGGAATCTGCACCTTTAAGACAACACCTGGAAATACACAAAGGCATATTTGCATGTACTAGTAACAGGGTTCTCTGCATAAGAGCTGCACCTAAAATAGAGCGTACTTAAAAGAGTCAGGTGCTGCCCCATTTTCTGCCTCCTGCCAAGCTTTGAATTACTAAAATAGCAGTTTATCAGACAAGGAGACAAGGGAGGGGGCCTTGCCTGCTCATTTCAAGCTTCATAATTAGTATCTTAAATATCAATGCATTTTCCTTTTGGTTGTCTCCACTATTATGGCGTGTCCTGGTAGCAAATGAGCACAATGCAAAACAGGCAAGAAGATAATGATGTGTGCAAACAGCTTTGTATAGGCACATTCCAGCCAGAGTGCAATAAAGTGTATTTTACTCAAATTATAACCTCCTACCACAAATTTAGATTTATAAGTTTCAATATTTTAAAATGTTTATATGTTATTCTTTAATGAATATGACAAGTCAGAAGAATATTTTCAGATTATTACACTAAATTAAACGACAAGTACAAAAATACAAAAAGGGGTCTAAGCTTATCAACAAGAATGGAAAGTTTTCTTTTAATATAGTTGTGTTTTCAGTCATTCATATATATTATTTTTTTAATGGTTCACCTTGTGACATGCATCAATTTCAGTTTAGCTTAATTAGTTTTTAGTGCAGGGTCACTCAAAATTGTGAGGACACCAATTTGTTTTTTCCATATTTTTGAAAAACTATGTTACAAATTGTGTTACTTAATTAACTTAAACTAATAAACAAGAAGAGAAGAAGGGCATTCCAAAGTCTAAGTTGTTTTTCCATAGGTAACACTACACAGATAGCTGGTTTAAAAAAAGAATGTTCTTAAAACTCTTATTTAAGGTTGATGGAGGGAAAAGCTAAGTTGTTCCTTATGATAATTTGGGGCTTGGAGAAGTAGAATCTAATCTTTCTTAGTTAATTAAATAAAGGCTTACATGGAGACAAACATGTACATGTCCATATGCAAAGTTGCTTTTCTCTTGTACAAAACGATTTTTATGAGTGTGAGACAGGTAGAAGCCAGTAATGTTCAATGCATCATGAATCTTAAAATTCCAGGAATGTTAACAAGTGTGAAACTTCACTTATTTCAACAACTGCATTTATCATCATTGTTCATGCTGTGATTTTTAACATAATGCATTAAACATGCTTACCTAAATAGCTAAAGATAAATATTTGACTGCACGTGGAATAACTTTCTGTAAGAATTTTAAATTTAAAAAAAGTTCTGAAAAATATTTAGATACTGATGTAAGTCTGATTTGTATTGCCCTACTGAATATTATAAACCTTCTCAAAACATATCTTGGGTTAATTTTGAGTAAACCAACAGGATATATGATCCCAGGTAGGGGCTAGTGGAATTGGATATCTGCCCAGAAGATGATTTAACCACAAAGATAAAAGAATATATACCTTCTAAGTCTGTTAACAAAAATGCACAATGGTGATTTAAGTCATATTCAATTGTAAATATGAAGCTATAAAATATCAGTTTCTCTTATTTAAATTATAGTTGTTCTCAATTTTAGGCTTGTGACTAATTTGTAAATGCTTCGCAGCAAACTAATTTGATTCCTAATAAAAGTACCTCTGCCACCCACAGTTCCACCTTCTAGGATCAATGGTTAATCACATGAGGCCTCATGTATAACACTGTGCATAGAATTCACACTAAAACATTGCATACGGATAAAACTGGAAATAAGAGTATGCACAAAAAAAAAATCCAGATTCATAAAACTGTGCATATGCCAAGTTCCACACACTTCCCCTTTATAAATCCCAATGAATGTGAATTTAAACACACATGCACGTCCCATCAGCCCCACCCCGACTTCTCCCAGAACTTCACATTAGTAAATATGCAAATCAATATATAAATAGCCCTTTCCATTCAATGTGTTGTCAAAAGACAATGACAAAAGCACATGGGGAAAAACAATGTCAGCAAATGCAAAGTGGAGGCAAGGAAAAATTGTACACATTTTTGTAGTGGTTGTGGTATAAGCAATAAAAGGAAGTTGATAGTGGGGGAGACTCTCGAAAGTTCAACTCCATAAAGTCGCACAGAGCCCAAAATGAACAAAGGAGTTACCAGATATCAAAGTCGATGTGGAAAGCAAGTCGCAGCTCACTGTCAGTTTATTTCAGACAATATTACAAAAGCTGACCTCCAGACAATAATGTCCTGGGCACAGCAACAGCATCTTCAGGTCATGGATGCACACACATCTCTGCCTCAGAAACTGCTGGGTGACCATGTGGCGGTGTGGTCACACATACCGTTCTGGAATCACAAAATGCAAAAGTGGATGCTGTAAGAGATGTGGCCAATGAACTAAGGAATATAACGGGATGAACTATGTGATATTGGCAACAAATTAAATAAACTGCTTAAAAAATAATTTCTTTATCTGGGCCAGGGTTCATCATCCCACATCTCTTCAGGTACAGGCAAGCCACGATTTTGTGCCACATTATGCAGCATGCTATGTGCTTTCACAATGCAACACACTTTTCTGTGCACTATAGAGCAGCACATTAGAAGAGTTTAAATGCTTTCTATTTACATAAGCAAATTCATTCTCTCAAAGCGTCTTTATATTGTAGCATCTGCACCATGCGCCACAATGGATGGATTCTCTGCTCTTTACATGGCTCTTTGAGGTGACTCACTATATTAAACCTCCTTAGCGTTTCATTTTTTCTCAAAAAGAAACATAAAAAGTGTAACATTTTTTGGATTGAAAAATTACATATTTATTAAATCTGATGTTTCTACTGTAAAATGTGCAACACACTAAAAGTGCAATCAGAAGTATAAAAATGATAATGATGAATAATAATAAAAACTTAATTTGTGTTTATACTGTCACAATGTGTCATTTGTGTAGTATATCTTGAAGCATGGTGAAATACACAATCCAACATCTTAGCCGGGACAATAGTAACATGATTCCTTGCAGATTTTCTTTCCAGACTGATCAGCTTTTAAACAGCACACTGCACAAGTGCGATTGACATGAACGTCACTTTCGGATTCATCAGAATCACTTTATTTCACTGTGTTTCAATTTCACTGACTGAAGACAGATTCACTTTGTCATCACTGCTCGTATCACTGACAAGAGTGTACAACACCTGGGCTCCTGAAAAATGTTTCTTACAGGATGCCATTATGAGGGTAGGGGAAGACGTGTCTGCACTGCTGCCTGGGTAACACTCGGCCCTGTCGCTTGCACGAGACATGCTTACATCGTTACTAGGGAATCCATTCTCGGACGGGTTTATCCATTCCCGGGAATTCCGCATGTCATTCCCGGGAATGACAGTGCACGGGCATCTCACATGTGAACGGTTTTAGAACGACAGACACTTATTTTTAATAAAACTACTGCAATAAGCTGACACAAATAAAAGACTAACCATATCTACAAGCAGTTCATGCTGTCATATAAGTTCATGTATCTTTAGTTGCGGTAATAAGAGCGTAGAAAGCACAACATGTCCAGTGTTCAGTTGTCCAGGCGGGAGCGCACCTTCGTGCAGAGTACACCAGCCGCTGAGAAAGCACGCCCTGCCTCCACTGAAGTAGGCAGCAGAGTCATCAGATTACTGATAGACTTGTTCTAAACAATGCCCACACTTGCCGTTGCAATTGAAACACTGCCACAGTGTTATGTGTATTACAGTAACATTGCACTTTTCTTGTCTTTATGAATCTGAATCATTCCATTTTGAATCTATTTCCTCCATTAGTATAAACAGTGTAGTAAAAATAGGCAAGCAACGTTTAAAAAAATTAACTAAAAATGTAAATTTTTCAGCAATAAATGCTAAGTAAAATGCCTCACTTGCAGCAATTTTGGGGTCATCAAAAGTGTATATGAAGAGCACTTACCTTTTTGAAGAAACAACATTTTGCATGAAGTTATAAATAATGTATTTTATAGTGTAAGCATCCAAAACAACATTTTCTCATAGGGATATGCACAGGAATTTTTTTACTTTTAACCTATGTAAAATAAAGATGGCTGTGCTTTAAAAGATTTACAGTCATGCAGACACACAAAGCGTAACTTGTAGAATCTACAGAATTTCAGCAACCATTGAAAGCATACACCTTTGATGTTGAAACTTCCTAGCTGGTATAAAGAGTCTGGGAAGGGCATTCTAGCTGAAACTCAATATATCCCTACACATCGCAGTACTGCTCCTTGCACAAAAAAGTATTAGGTTGTCAGAAGGCAACCAAAGCTCTTGTTCGTTCCCTGTTTTCATTTCTCTTTTTCTTAATCCTGATTACACATAAGGAAAACAAATATATTCTAATTAAAAGATCTAAGATTTGAGTGCCTTTGAGTCATTTCAAATGCGTTATAGACATCAAACTTTACCTACTTCCTAAACTGCGCATAATACATTACTCTTTTGTGAGGTAACTTACTTTACATACAGTGGGAGGTGGGGGGTTACAAAGGTTATCCACATTGTTATGTTCTTCAGAGGGCCAATACAATGGAAAATAACAGCATGACTGTGACACTCATGAAAGGCATAAAGAAAAGTCCTGCCACTTAATGGGTGATCCCATGTTCTCAGATGCATAAAATGCAACCTAGACTGGCAGTGAAACTTAATGCAGCCTTTTCTGCTATATCAGTTTGCACATACTGAACACAAATAGAATGAAAAACAATACAAGCAACAAATTACTTGTGGACTACCGTGTTAGTTTTCATCCTTTGTCTAATTTTGAAGGACACCATTTTTTCCAGCTAATTCATGATAAAGTAATACAAATTAACCCTAAACATATAAAAGATATACTTATAAATACAGTTACATCTCCTTTTATGAAAAACTTGAAATTTCTTATTACTCTAGTTTCCTGGACTGGTATAACAGCAAAAATGTTTATGAATGTACAGCAAGTTGATGATTATAACTAAAGAGGTCAACAAAGCAACTCTCCAGACCATCTACACTGATTAACGGCAATGGCCAACTTGGGCTTTATCAAAAGCATTAAGAGGAGGAAGTGACAGCTGTGATGGACACAGATAACACGCAGAGAGAAACAGACCCCAAACATTTGCTTTTTCTTTATGGCAATCCTCTTCGAAGGATTAAGTCTCCAAAAATATTCACGAACAAACACAATTGATTTGTGAAGCTGAAAAGCAAGACTGTGAGCCCCAAAGACTTGAGAAAAAGATTAATTTCTGTGCTCAACTCTAATACCAGGTTTTAGAGTAAATTGTCTTCACAGTTTGAAAAAAAATGCAAAAAAAAAAAAAAAAAAAAAAAAAAAGCTCAGTACAGTAGTATTCTTATGATCTTTTCTGCACTTTATTTTACACTGGTGACATAGAAAGATTACAATATGCAAGCTTTCGAGGCAACTCAGGCCCCTTCTTCAGGCAAGATGTAATCTTACATCTTGCCTGAAGAAGGGGCCTGAGTTGCCTCGAAAGCTTGCATATTGTAATCTTTCTAGTTAGCCAATAAAAGGTGTCATTTTGCTTGGCTTTTCTCTACATTCATAATGGCTAACACGGTACAACACCCTAGTACTACTGGTGACATGAAACCTTGATACAATAGACGCTGTGTCTCATTTTTAGTCTATACAATGTTGTGCACAATTATTTCACTAATAAATTAAATTAGGTAAATTTAAATGAGAAGAAATGTAATTTTTTAGGTAATTGGTTTAAAAGTTTAAAAAGCAGTCTTAATTTCACATTTAGCAGAAAGTTTTCAAACTACCTATATTTTCATATAAAAAAAAAAAAAAATCACACATTCGTTAATTTGATGACTGGATAAATTAAAGACTGTAAACATTTAAATAATTTCCTTTCAGAAAGAGTATCTTCATGAAAAATAAAGAGAAAACTTCTGATCTTCCATCAACTATAAATAACAAATGCTGCTGTTAGAGCACTAACTTGTACAGTATAATTCATCTCTCTCCCTGGTTCCCAAAGAACAACTGAATGTGAACTTCAGCAGTCTCCCCAAAAACCACCTCTTCGTCTGTTGTTTCATTAATGTTTTACAGTATGACCTTTCATTTATTTTATTTTTTTTAGACATCTAGCAGGTTTAAATTCAGCACAGTAAGTACAGGGGGCATCATGCTTTAAAATCTGAAGCAAGCTTTAAAACATTAGCATGATGGCATTTCAAGGTAGAGAAGAGGATGATTGTTTTTTTTTCTGAACCTGTAGGATTACCAAGAAACATTACACAACCCCAATTCCAAAAAAGTTTGGATGCTGTGTAAAATGTAAATAAAAGCGGAATGCAATGAATACACATTTAATGTGAAGTAAAACTTTTCTGTTCATTGTTTTTTTATTTGAATGAAAACTTGTAGTGGATCGAGTTTATATTGTATCCTGAAGAACAGTGGAAAAATGGACTGATAAATCTTATTACACAATTTGTACTCCTACATCAATTACAAAACCAAAAGAGCAAACGTGTTGCAAACAGATTTCAGTTTATTCTGCAGGCACACTGTGAATCAATTAGTATTTATATAGCAACTTCTACAAATACACCAAGGTTCTACTACAGAGCAATTATACAGTTTAAGCAATAAATAATTTAGGTAGGTGGTTAAGTGGAAAAAATTCAACATTAAGCATACACAAAGCATTGTCTGTTAACATTTTTAGGTGTTTACAGGGTGGTGGTACACATCTAAATTATTCAAGAAGTGGTAGCATTAGTAGATGTGCTTGTAGGATAAATAGTTTATTTAAATCACTTGGACAAATATAAAACTGACAAAGTTTTGCAAGGTGTTCCTTCCAAAGCAAAACCATCAGCAATGCTATAGCTAAGAAGCTGAAAAAGGTCACCTGCGCAAGAGAGAGAAAACTAAAGTGATACGAGTTTCTGGCTTTGAGCAATGTTGAATCCAAAAAGCACACTAATAAATATTTACTAAATTCTTCCCACTAACTTATTTTAGTTTAAAAACCAACCAAGACTTCCTTCATGAAGGTTATTAACTGCAAATTAATAAATCTCACTCTAACATAATGTTTGTACTGAACACTTGATGTGAAAACACTTCAATCACAACGAATCAAAATGGGGCTACAACAAATCAGAGTGATTACAACAAATCAAAGGGACTATAACAAATTAAAACAGGTGTGGATAATATACCCAATAAACGTGTCTTTTTCAATAAACCTACTGATCAGGCAAACAAACAATGACTAATTACACAATTTTTAGAAAATGTAGCCCTTTTCACCTTAATGTGAAATTTTTACTGAATTTATTCTCTTTCACTTCATAAAAATAAGACCATATTTATATTAAAAAAAAAAAAAATTCCATGATCTTGCAAATGAGTCTACTTGGCTTTCAGAATGCAAGAGTTTATAGCCCCATCAATCAAACTGGGGATTATTTTAGGCAAGACAACCATTCTGACAAGCTTCATTTTAACAGCTTTTCCAAAGGTCCAGGGGGCCTGCACACAATTACCTCTTTGCCCCTTTCATTATCAACACAACAGTGTCAAACCAAACCATGTCAAATCAATCAGCAATGGCCAACTCACACTGAACAGCAATGCACTTTAGTTCTTCTACACAAAAACGTAGCATATGAAAGACTTCACAGCATAATTCATTCTAAACTATGCTTTATTCATACAATAAAAATCACATGGATTACAAAAGGTATTACACATTTACGATACCCATATATAAAATATTCCCAATGAAGATACAAATTTAACACACAGTAAAATCATGGGAAGGGAAGGCAAACACACACTAGAGATTTTTTTTAACCGACTAACCATCTACTTTAAGGATACACACAGAAAAGTTTGTTTAATTAGAGTTTTGCCCTTTAACCTATCCTGGTGAAGGCAAGGGCGGGGGTTGGAACCATAAGGAGTCCTGCAGTATTTTACTTTACATTGACAGAACACAATTCAAAAGGACAGGTTGGTATTTCTGTAATCAAATGTATTGAGAATCATGTACATGAACTAAAAAGATCTATATCATAATTCAAGATTAGCTAAAAGCCATCAAATTGAAAGGTTCAGGAAGCATGTCAAAGTGCAAACAAGGATGAAAAAGGGTATTTGACACTGTCATTTTTAAAATGCCATGGAGAAAACATGGCTCTTCAGCTTGGATTTTAACATGAAAATCAGAGAAGCCATAAAAATAAACCTATGAAGAAAAATGCAGAAATTCATGGCATTTGACTTTAAATCCTAACTTAATTTTAAATAAATGCACATTGAAGAGAAATGTCTGCTACCCACAATTATAACCACTCAAAAATGCATTTCACCTTTAAGGCAGTGTTTTGCACTCATCCATAACTGACAATTTTTAATCATCTGTACAATCGTATTTAAATTTGACCTGAAACTATACATGGTAGGGTAGTACTTGATAACAAATGTATATACACTTTCCTCAGTGTAGAGTTCAAACTTGTAAATATCACGATAAGAATAATTGGAAATGTACTCAATGTCTATTCACTATACTGTACGTGTTTGGAGGTTTATAAAATAGCTACATGTACAACTTCACAGTGAGATAAAAACTGCTAAACAAGGGGAAAATTGTTTAGATCCAAGCAGCTCAGCTTGTTTTACAATCTCCTCCTTGCTTTTATTGTTATTTTTTTAAGCAGTGATTTAAAGTCCCCTGTGTGCTACTTGGAACCAGACTAATTTGAAAACTGTTCCATGTGAGCTAATCCTGGTGGGTGGAAAATTGTTCTTAGGCAGCTATTTAATAAAACTGCTCTTCTTCACCTTCCAATAGTCTTTTGAATATCATAATTTTGTAGTAACTGCTGGTCTCATTTACACATTCTTGTTCTAGCCAAGACGACACGTTCCTGGACCTCACATTGTATCTCTGAAATTTCTTGACTTCAGTTATACTTGTGAACCAAAACTGTATACTGCTGAAGATGTAAAGTTTGTCTGATATACTTCTTGGTGTAGACATCACTCACTAGCAGTAATGAGTGAACCCCCCAGCGTTTGCTTCACCACGAGTTTGTCAAAAATCAAGAAAATGGTGAGGAACTTCACCGAACATGGTGGAAATTCATTTAAGTCAAATTGAAAGGTGGAACTGAACTACTTATGAGTGGATGATAATGATGCAATGCTTTCTTTAAATGCCCCTAAAGGCTAGCGATGCATCTGCCAACTATGCTGGATCAATAATTATGGCCAGAAAGTGACCAGAACTGTGAGGTAGCAGAGCTAACCACTGTACCACCATGTCAAAAGCAAAAAAGACACAAAGACCTCCACAAACAACAAATAGCCACATATTAGCAATAAGTAAATACTCATTCTCTGAATACCATGCAGGTAGTGATATCACACACACACACACAGATCGGACAGTGATATGAAAATTGTGAGGCACAGTACATTTTATGCATGCGTGAATGATCTGTGCATGGCTGCTACAGCTCTATATTGTCACATTGGCGTCACTAAGCATCATGTGGCGCCAGCAGAAAAAAAAATGTTTGTCTAAGCCACCTGCACAGTGAATTCTGGAAAATATTCTGCAAACAAGATCACCAAAAAACAGAATATTTACAGCAAAAAACAAATTTGGCAATAATCACCTACATCAAACAAAATGCAATAAAGTCTTCAAGGCAAAAAGTACACTTCAGAAAAAAAAAAAAAAAGGGCATTGTTACATTAATTTCACTCATAGGCAATTGTTGAAGATGAACGACTATTGACATGAAGGTTTAATACTCTGTTCAACTGAAGTACTTGGTCATTAATGCAAATATACACAGAAATTTGGATAAACATTTTTTTAACTTCCTACAATATTAAAGAGTTGCAAACACTTCATCCTCTCACCAACTAAAGAAAGGCAAGTAAATGTAGTTAAGTATGTATAAAGTAAACCAAGTTGCATGGCAAAAGTCAGAGAAGAGACCTGTAGAAACAACAAACCTGCAACTAATTCCTGCACAGGTGTACTTGCCTTTTAACTTGTGTTTTAAGCAATAGGCCTACACAGAGAGAACAACATCTCCTCCACACATTTAAATCCCTTTATATTCTAACCAACTATGTAAAAAAAAAAAAATACAACCTTGAAGCTACTCAAAGTACAGCAATTATAACGTTATACAATTGAGAACATTAGGAGCAAAACAAAGCATTAACTTTATATAGCGAAGTTATAGTAAATGTATAATATAATGCACCATGTGATGATGCACTCTGTGCAAAGAAGTAAAATAGACTACTGACTACAAATAGAAGGATTCCAAACACTCTTTGGCTGGATTATGCCAAGCGTGAGAGGGATAGGGATCAACATTACTCCACTGTATTTTATTTCCAGGTGCTCCAACATCATGATTGAGCTCCCATACTTCATAAGTTTGTTTTTACAGATCTTACAATAGACAGACTTCTTTCCAGGTATGAAGCTGAAACGACTCCATTACTTCGTATTTAGACTTCAACTCTATACAATGTTTACATCTTCCATCTTTCGCATTACTCTTGGTCAATGAAGTGAAGAAAACAACATGTAATGAGGCAATTAACAGTGCAAAATTATCTATTTTTACTGCTATTAACATAGCTAATATGAAAGCTGCCTAAATGCTACATACCCTTATTAGAGGAGATGGAAGTATATGTAGATGTCTACATTTTCCAGACATGCTTCAAAGCTATGCTGTATGGACTGTGATAGAAAGGATATCTCCACAAAATAACCTGCCCTGTACACTATAGCAGGTCATTTTAGGTGAAGGTGAGATAAATATTCAATGTAGTAACAAGAGCATGAAGTGAAATCAAATCTATACAGGGCGTCACCTACTTGTAAAATGACCAGGAATGTGCTGCTGGCAACCTTTCATCAAATTTTAAACAGTTCACAAACATTTGGTAATTTAAATAAAAACAAGGAAATATTTGGTAAATCTCTGAATACCTAGATAGAAAAAAACTGAAAGGTTGGCAGTTGTTAGTTATAGAAAATGCTCAAGTTTTAAAGAAAATAATGTTCTAGGAAGACAGATTTTTGTAAAAAATAATAGTGCACTATTTAACTTTATAAACACACATCTTCTAAACAATCTTCATTTTACATAAACTGTAAAGTTTAGTATTTTACTTGTCTAGCTCATCAAAATGAAGAGACAGGAGATGATGTAGCTTTAAGCCCAAAAGATAGAAGTGTAATGGGAAGGTGTACACCTTAACTCATACAAAAAATGTAATAAAAGGTTATGGAAAATAATTGTCATTAAATACAAAGAGGTGGAGTAGGGGAAACGATCATGTCATTAAGAAAGAACTAAAGTTCATCCTTTTGGCAGGACACATTTTCAGGCAAAACAGTGCCACTATGAAATGGAAACAACACATTTTCATTATAAAAATGAGGTTTTTTTGGTATAAGCATTTTGAGTTATAAAGAATCAGATTGGGTCACATTCAATAAAATCCAGAAAAATGTCCTAGTTGGAAAGTATTACTGTGGGGAAATGAGAAATACTGCTCACAAGCTCCAATTCATTACTACTATGGTAAAAATGCACATACAATGAACAGTGCTTTTAAAAGTATTTTGCTGTATTTAAAATTATTTAATTCTTCTGTTCCTTCCATTTATTAATGGTTTTCTATGTTTTAGAATACCTCAGTTTTTCTTCAATTTCAAATGCAATGAACAACCAAAAATGATGAAAAGGTAATCGGTAAACTTTAAATCAGTAAAAATTTAAGGATTAAGTTAGCAAAAACTGAAAAATAAAATTCAGAATATTACAAAGACCCAAAGACACAACCCAATCAGAAAACAAGTTTCTGAGGGTCACCAGCTTGTGTAATAGGCACCTCAAAGCACAACAGCATCAAGCACAGCTTAATAATGGTAAAAAAAAAATCAAGTCTCAGCTTCTGGCGGGTTCTTTTTCTGCAGTTATATTCTTGAATAGAAGTGCGCTTGTTCTATTTGTACCTTTTGTGAAAGTGTTTGATATATCGACTTCAGGCTTCACACCTTATACACATGTCCTAAATGTAGGAAGAACGGTCCTTGGGCGTGTGTGGGAACTGTTAACATTTGAATCTGATGACTGTATATAGCACGGAACTGATTGGTCTGTACTATTCTGTCCTCTGCGTCTCCTGAAGTTGAAAAGAGATATTGGCATGCAGCAACATGTGGACACTGGCCAAGATCGGGAAAAAAACAAAACAAACAAAAAAAAAAACCACAGTGACGTCATAACTACAACTGCATGAAGGTATGCAAATGAATATAATGCTGCATTAGTGCAACAACGTTTTCCGAAATGTACAACACAGGTCATAAAAATGAATTATTCCAAATGTCATATACAGGTACTCGTCGACATACGACCTATGCAAGTTACGACTGTTCGACTTTACGACGCGTTTGACTGTTTCCCCTGCCAGCTGTTGGCAGCGCCAGTTTCCCGCACTCTCAAGTCTCGCTACACAGCAGTAAAAATATACGCAGCAGTGTTGCCCCACGTGTGTTTGTGTCTTGTTGTTTTGGCAATTTTCGATAATAATATGACCCTAACATATAACCCTATAATATTAACACTAATAGCAGCTTTCTACTCAAAACGGCAAACTTGAGAAGCTGCCAGCATCAAACCCAGAAGCTCTTGATTGGGCAGTTCTTAGGATTGCACTACGCAAGCAGTCGCATCAACTGCTTACCGCAACCTGCTTTCTTTTTTCTTCTTGAATAAAAGCGCACTTGTTCTGTTATACTTGTACTTGTGAAAGTGTTTACTTGATATTTGGACTTCAGGCTTCACACCAGTCATTCTCAGTCACACACACCACTCACATCCACATCCACAGTTATCCCAGTCTCGTTCGTGCACAAGTTTTATATACAATCATCACATTCAAATGTTAACAGTTCCCACACACAACTGCTGACTCCCAATCAAGAGCTTCTGGGTTCGATGCTAGCAGCTTCTCGAGTTTACCGCTTTGAGTAGAGAGCTGCTGTTATTGTTAATATTATACAATAAAAACAAACATACATTTGATTTACGTCTGTAACAACCGCTGTAAATTTATAGTGCTTGTCAAAGTTAGCGTTCACACTCGCCCCGATATGACACTGCTCTTTTCAAATAAAGACGCGCTATAACAGAGGTGAACTCAGATCAAAGAAAACAGAAGCCCTCCCCGCAAGAAATGTCGACTCACAGTGTATGAATGGCGTATGGAAGAAGTGTGTTAAGCGTTATGTAAATACTTTTGCTGGATTTAACAGTGAACAAGAACTTGATGAGATTCGTGAAGAAATAGTGAAACTGTCAAAAGACCTTTCATTGGAATGTGAAATGGAAGATGTCGAGGAGTTGCTAGACCGGGAATCAGGTGAACTTATGAATGAAGAGCTGATAGAATTGGAAGAAGAAAGAGTGGCGGAAGAAGAAACAAGAGAATTGGAGTAAGACGAAGAGGAGGAGGTGCCACAAACAATGTTCACCACAAAGGGATTGTCAGAAGATTTCTCTCTACTGAATAAACTCCTCGCTCATTTTGAAAAAATGGACCCAAATATTGAACGATTTGCGAGGATTGAACGAATGGCACGCAACACATTTCGTCCTTATTGCGAAATTTATGAAGAGAAAAAAAAACAAACAATTCAGACAAAGCTCACTATGTTTATGAAAAGAGCAACTCCTCCCATCACCCCGTCCGCAGCCTCGCCTGATCTGATGAAGGCGATATCGACAACCCGCAGCCAAGCACCAGTGGTGCCAGGAATTAAATGTACAGTACAGTATTTCTTGTTTTGTACGTTTTCCACATATTAAACAAATTGTACTGTAGTATGCTGTGTTTGTCTTAGAAAGTAAGAAAATGTTGATAAAATATTACTTTAAGATGATTACAATATTATTACCCAGTCTAATATTCTTACCTTAAATTAACATAGGCCGACTTACGTCCAGATCAACTTACAACCAGTCAGTCGGAACCAATCGCGGTCGTAAGTCGACAAGTACCTGTATATCGAAGTCTCTCTCTTTTTTTTTTTCAGAGCAGCTTTGACATCATGGATCAGAAGGTGCATACTAATTCAGCGTGAGCAGGAACACTCAAGAATAAAATTGAATAAAAACAATTCACATCCACAGTCACATTCTCAGTCACGCACAACACTCACACCCATGTCCACAGTTTTCCTAGTCTCGTTTGCGCACAAGATCTGACACGGTTTTCAAATAAAGAGGGTATAACAAAACAAGTTTGTAGGCTACCTACCACGTCTTTACCTGAAAAAGGCGTTACATTTGTGGATGCTTGAACATGAGTGAGAATAAAACTGAAAAAAAAGAAAAAAAAAAAAAAAAAAAAAAGACAAGTACTATAAATTTACAGACGCAAATCAAATGTATCTTTATTATATGATATAAATAATAAGAGTTGCGCACAACTCAAAATGCTAATTTTGGGAAGCAGCCGACATCAAAACTGCAACATCTTGATTGAAAGGCAGCAGTTCTTAGTATTGCACCACGCAAGCGGTCATATCAACTGCCTACCATAAACTGCTTTCTTTTTTCTTCGGTTAAATTCTTGAATAAAAGTGCACTTGTTTTGTTATACTTGTACCTTTTGTGAAAGTGTTTATTTCATATTTGTATTTCAGGTTTCACACATACATTTCATGTCTACATTTTGTCAATTATTAGTCCATCCATCCATTTTCCAACCCGCTGAATCTGAACACAGGGTCACGGGGGTCCGCTGGAGCCAATCCCAGCCAACACAGTGTATTCTAAATGACGATGTACTTTTTTACCCAATAAAGCTCCAGCACTTCACTCGAAGATAAACACTAAGAAACTTCTTTGCAAACTAAACTGCGGCGGTGGGTGGGGGGGATGGAATAGCCGGCTGCTTGTCTTAAATCGGCACATTTACAGGACAAAAGACGCTGAGGGAGAGGTGCGAACAGATTTAAGGTGGGCTGGATTTACGAGTTTTCTCGTAGGCTCTGGTAATTCCAGTGTTCATGGACAAATTAGAACCATGAAATACCGGCTTGTGGACTACTGCAGACTAGAAAAAAGTCTGGACCAATGAATCAAAAACTGAAATCTTCGGGTCATCATGCAGGATGTTTGTATGCTGTCAAGTTTGTGAAAGAATGGTTTCTCTGTGTCACAACTGTCAAACATGTAGGAGAAAGTGTGATGGTATGGGGTTCTTTTGCTGGAGGCAGAGCTGGTGACTTGCACAAAGTGACTGGCATTCTGAATCAAAAGGGTTACCACAGTTTGGCCTTTGTATCAGCAAAAGGTGGCTAATTTGATGAATCATTTGAATAAAAGTTTGTACACTTAATGATTCCTTAACTCATTTTTTTATTTGCCATTATTTGTTCTATACCTTGATTTCAAGAAACATTAAGACATTAAACTGCATGAATTTCCGTAAAAACTGAAAAACAGGTATTGTAAAACTTTTAACCAGTGGTTTAGGCGTTGGTCCTGAAACCAAACTGTTTAACAATAGTGTTCCAAATACCAAAAAACAACAATTACCAAATATTATGTATGACCAAGAAAGATGAGTCCACACTGCCACAAACAACCAAGCAAATTACTGTTCATTATTTAGAGGACTGGGATTAAAATAGTGCACCAAATTGATACCTGCCCAAGTACAAGCAGTATTCACCTTAAGACTAGTGGTAAAGATTTGTTTTATTCTTCCTCCTCATTTTCAAGCAGAAATTACACTTTTTTTTTTTAGCATGACTAGCCCAGTAAATCAGAAGTATACTCTTCCATGTATGGGCAAAATATACTTTAATTATAGTACTTTTGTAAAAAGTTAAACAAAAGTCAATTAAATAGTTCTTAAAATAGGTTACCAATAATCATAAGCCATATCTGTAGTCCTATGTTATGTTTAGCGGACTTTGCAGCTGTTGGCTAACAGATGAAGAGTAACTGCACCACATGTATGAAAAAATATCACCGTTCTCTTACTTCCACCTTTCCCCAAAACTGACTTTGAATTATTTCAAAGGTGTTAGAACCATAACAACTACATCTTCACAAACCAACCAACCAAGAATAAAATAAATGCAAACAGGATAAGGCATAATACCTATCAAAGATGAAAAACAATATATACCATTTACACTATTTGAATGACATCAAATTCTCTTTCAGGTTTATTTTTTTCATAATTAACTTAAAAAATTCAAATTGTAAATAAAATATGTTAAAACTAGCTAGTGCAATCAACTTATTTGTCATCTATTTATAGTACATATTTGGATAGAATAAGATTTACCACTTGAACATGAAAGGCATCCAGAGCATCTGCTTTCTGTCTTATTACAGCTAAGATTATTCCATCAAATTGCACCCACTCTAGAAATTCATGTCTCACAGACCCTGTTGTATGTCAAAGCTCTGCTATGTGGCTTTACTGAACATTAACTAAACCAAAAATAAACTGTGCTTTGCTGTGGCCTCTATTGTTCACAAAGTCTCTTGGTAATAAGTGGCTGAAAAATTCAACAAGTTGCTTCAAATGAGGGAGGAAGGCATAAATGCTGACCTTGGTGCAATTCTGTCAGATTGACCGTCAGAAGCACCAATGTAAGAAATTCCTACAGAGTTAGCATGCTAGTGTTAGCAAAGAACAGTGTTAGAATGAAATTAACAAATTTGTTTAAAGAAAACATTAAAAAAGCCAGTGGCTTATAAGAAGTACTAACATCTGTGTTGGAATTCTACAATTAATTCATATAAAAATCAACTTCCTTTTAGCATAATTCAGTGAATTAACCTTAATTTGTAAAATCAAACTTGCCCTAAATATTTAATTAAAAAAAAAAAATCAAATCAAGTGTCCACTTTTAAACCTATTTTATGACTGGTAGATCTGCATAGCTATCACTTGTAACAAAAAGTAAATTTCATTATTCTATAAATATTTTCACGATATATCATATTTTCCAAACTCTTAACTTTTTACACTTAATGTCAAAGAAAACCAACAAATAAAGGCTTGTCAAAAACATGATGCCACTTCAAAATCCATCAAATGAATCAAATATCTGGAACATTTTTGACTGTCTATATGTTGCCAAATAAATAAAGAAAATCATTTAATAGCTGTCTGTAATACAAGGTCTTCTCGAGGGGCATGTTGTGAAAATAAAGGTTTTACTGGAATGCTTATTTCATGATTCCAGATAAAAAATATAAGCCACTTATAAAACAAGACTGGAACCCCAAGATTAAAAAAAAAAAAAAAACACTTCTAAAAAACTCATTTAACTGTCAAAACTCAAGCTTATAATTTTAGTTGCATTCAGTTATTAAACTGAATCCATACAAGACCATTTCTACTCCAACACTACATCTCACAAGAGAATGAAACATAGTAGCATAGTGTACAAGACAATCCTGACTTCTTGAATACAGAATGATTGCATATTTCTTTTAAAAAAGCAACTGTTCTACCCACATGTTCATTTATGTCAAATAGTTGCCCTTTTGCAGCTGCTCATAGTACTCAAACAGTAAAAAAAAATTTAATGCTAGAAACAAAAAACTAACGCTCATTTTGTAAAATCAAGAAAGAAAGACAATACTTTGACAATACAAAATAAATTGAGTTAGACAATTTCTTAGCAATTTCAATTTTCATGAACTGAGCTTCAAGGATTATGCATGAGCCAGAGAATCTTCAGCAGTACAAATCTCAATTAAAAATGATGACCTCTACAAGAACGGTATAATGTAACTATGTCTGAATGGATGAATAAATATTTAAATATAATAATACTGGTATAAAATTACAAATGAGGTACAGCAAAACTTCGGAAGACTAACCATTGTTGGCTGAACTATGGAATAAGCAGGCCATAAAAGGGGTATGCCAAAATATTAAAGCATGATGCAATTCAAAACGAGTATTTTTCAGAGTCAATCGGTGTAAGGGGCGATATGATTTAGTATTCTGCAAGGCCCAAGATAGCGGTTTCTCACTGACATGGTTCAATCACTGGTACTAACCCACTGTACAAAGCTGGAAAAGACCCAACATGACCATTAAATTATAAAAGTGCTTGTCATTTCAAGTGTAATTTTTTGTTTAACACTAGACACTTCTAACATTCAGCGGAAGCAAAATTACGCTAAATAAAACATTTTTCTTTCATTTATGTGGATAGACAACTGAAGATCAGCTTGCTATAAAAAAGTACATAGAAGTGCAGCTGCTAAATACTTCAACATTTACCATTTATCCTTGTACTGCTTTCTATGAACTGACAAAGTGTGCCTGGCAGCTGTCTGAAACTCTATACTATATAAATAAGTACTGTCTGAGTCTACAGGTCAACTAACATTTTGTTTTGAGTGGTGAGCTAGTAAAACATTTATTTCAGCCATTACAATGTTATAATGAAGTATAGGCTGATTACACCGGACTTTGCTATTTATATAGTTATAGATTCAAAGAACTATTAAATTAAATAATAATAAAACACCCTTAAAAACCTTGTGAGGACTTCATTGAAAGCAACAGCTCTCAGACATGGACAAGTTAAATTAAATAAACCCCTCACTGGACAGCATTAAAAAAAAAAAAAGTTACTTTTGCTTAAAACATTTTTTAAAATAATAAAAATTAAAAGCTCTTTCAAAGGATGGCCCCAAATCACAGTGATTGTACTGCTACTTCACAGATCCAGAGTCTCAGGTTTGCATCCCTTACCCAGTCATTTGTGTGGAGTCTGTAAGTCCTCCTCAATGAATTCAATTTTCTCCCACATTCCCAAAGACTTCTGTATTAGGTTAACAGAGGATTTTAAAAGGAAATCCACGTGAATGCAGTTGTGCGTGCAAATGACTGATCCCAGCAATGGTCTGGTGTTGAGTCCAAGGCAGGTTTCTGCCTTGCTCCAAATGCTGCTGGAATAGGCTCCAGAATTTTCACAGCAATAAAGAAGAATAAGTGTAATAACACAAGTTTGGATGAACCTTGTGACATTCACAACCCTAGACATCTTAACTTTTGGCTTTTCAGGTACCACTTTCTTTCATGCCATCACTGTTCATAATTCAAGAGTACCTTGTTTTGTTCTTGTTTAATCAAGGAAATCAAATATACGTGGAGAAGTAACAAAATGTGAGGTTCACTCAGCCTGGAGTATTTTCGCTTCTACCCACCAGTTGAGTGCAGAGTGTTTTAAGGACCCTGTTGCCCCAGTTGAAAAATTGTTCTTACCTAGTCTTTTGCAACAGTGATAGTGGTACATTTTTTTCTACATGCCCAACTTGATATAAATTGGTTCTTTCATAAAGCTTTTTATTGTGATCCATTCAAGGCTATCCCAGTTGAAGAGTGAGGCCCATATGATATAATAGGAAACAGTGAAGGAGACAACAAAGGCATTTTTAAATACAGTCAAACTTCCAACATTCACACGTTTAACTTCTGCAACTTGAAGTATTTGTGAGATTTTATTTATAACCGGGATTCTCGGTTATGTGCAGTACAGGAAAAAAATGAGGCATGATCTGCACAAGTTTGGGGAGAAACTACTACTAGTTTAAATCCTTACACTGGCTCCCGGTTAAGTTTAGGGCAGATTTCAAAATTCTTTTTAACATATAAAGCATTAAATGGCCAAGGTCCGGCTTACTTGTCTGAACTTATGACTTACAAACCACAGCACACATTAAGATCTCAAGATACCGGGCTGCTTATGATTCCAAGGATTAATAAAAACCGTGGAAGGTCGAGCTTTTAGTTACAGGGCCCCTAAATTGTGGAATGGTCTGCCTGCTACTATAAGAGATGCCCCTTCGGTCTTAGCTTTTAAATCCCGGCTGAAGACTCACTACTTAAGGCATTTCTGCTATTAGTCATTAGCATTAAAACATAAGTAACATATTTATAATTTGTTACTAACCCTCACCTATTCTGTTTCTCTTCTCGGTACTCAAATGTGGCACTTGGTGCCACGGCCCACCTGCCAAGTTGTTTTGCCTGCCTAAGGTAAAGTCATCCCTGATGTAGGATCATAGGAATCGTGGGGTAGAGGGATTGTGTGGAATGGCCAAATGGGGGAGGCAACTTGATGGCTGAGGTCTCCAGGACTCTAAACAAATCCAAATCTTATTATGTGATATCATCTACTGTTAAATTGTGCTCCGTACTTGTAAAATTATTTTTATACTGTATTGAGGTTTTGTTCTGTATATTGTATTGTATTGACCCCCTTCTTTCTGACACCTACTGCACGCCCAACCTACCTGGAAAGGGGTCTCTTTTTGAACTGCCTTTCCCAAGGTTTCTTCCATTTTTTCCCTATAAGGGTTTTTTTGCGAGTTTTTTCTTGTCTTCTTAGAGAGACAAGGCTGGGGGGCTGTCAAGTGGCAGGGCCTGTTAAAGCCCATTGTGGCACTTCTTGTGTGATTTTGGGCTATGTATTGTATTGTACTAGGTGCTTCACCTGTCATGTTCACCCTACTGTTGTACAGTAGACCTCCCAGTGCATTTGTTGATATTTTAGGCAAAAAAAAAAGAAAAAAAAAAGAAAATATTCAAGTTTTTTGTTGGAATTATGCTCCCAAAGCATAGTGGTAGTTCTTTGGGTGCTAGGCCCGAGCTTGTAAAGTCAGTGATGCAGCTGAGAGAGAACATAAACATGTTAAATAAATCCTAGTGAATGACTAGTGAGAATTTTTGTGTGTATTGCATTCAGTTATTTCATGGCTATTGTATTATGAAAAGTGAGTATTACCAAAAATGGTTTTTGGTTCTAAACAATTCTATGCAGAAAAGTGTATTTTAAGCAATCTAAACCAAAGCCCCAATTCACATAGGTTCAAATGTAGTAATACTTGCCTTTTCAACTTTCATGGTGTTTCCTAGAAACATTACCTACTGTAAAAGCTGAGGAAGGTATATGCAGTTATGAGATCTTCCATCACTGAAGAATGAGTTCAGATAACCGGCACAACTTCCAGATGTCTCAACAGTGTTCTAGTAGACTGGAAGGGCAGTTAAAAAACAGACTACCTAACTAATAACCATTATGTTATGTTGCAGCCCTGTGTTAAAATCATTTAATTTCCCTCCACATTAAGCAACACTTTACACTCCAGAATGTCAAAGTGAAAATACTTAGGAATTTTTACAAATTTATTACGAGAAAAAAACAAACAAAAAAAAAATGTTACACTGGCATAAGTATTAAGGCCCTTTGCTATGATGCTTGAAATCTAGCTCATGTGCATCCCATTCTATTGATCATCATTGAGACATTTCCACACCTTGTTTGGAGTTCATTCGTAGGGATTGCACGTGACTAGAAAAAGAACACATCCATCCATGCAAAGTTCCACAGTCCATAATGTATATCAGAGCAAAAATATAAGCCAGCTGGTTGAAGGAACTGCCTGCAGAACTTAGAGACAGGAATGTGTTAAGGCACAGACCTGGAGAAGGCCACAAAAAAATCTTACAGCATTAAAGGCTCTCTAAGACACTGTTGCCATGATTTGTTCTTAAATGGAAGCTGTCTGGAACACACTATTCCTTCTTGAGCTGGCCACACAGCCAAACTGAGAAACTGTGACAGAAAGGCTACGGTAAGAGAGATGACCAAGTATGCAATGGTGACTTTGGCTGAGCTCCACAGAACCCGTGTAGATAAGGGAGAAACTCCTAGAAGGACATCCATTACTGCAGCACTCCCCAAAGAAACAAGGTGGTCCATTTGGATTTCACAAAAAGGAATCCACCCACCTAAAGGACTCTCAGAATGTGAGGAAGATTATTCTCTGGTCTGATAGCGTTTTGTTTGGAGGAAAGCAGATTCTACTAATCATTTGTGCAATTCCATTCCAATGGTGAAGCATGGTGTTGGCAGCATTTTGCTGTAGGGTTGTTGTTCAGAGGAAGGGACTTGGTTGAGGGAAAGCTGAAGATAACAAATTATCCTTAATACAAACTCCTCCTGAGCGCTATGGACGTCAGACTGGGCCGAAGGGTCACCTTCTAACGGGATAATGGCCCCAAGCAGAAAACAAAGACAACACAGGAGTAGCCTAGGGACAACTCTGGGAATGTCCTTTGAGTTGTCCAGCCAGCACCCAGACTTGGACCCACTGAAATATGTCTGGAGACACTTGAAAATAGCTGTCCACCAATGGTCACCATTCAACCTGGCAGATCTTAAGAGAGTTTGCAGAGATGAATGGCACAAAATCCCAAAATCCAGGTGTGCAAAGCTTGTCACGCCATACCCAAAAAGACTCCTCTAGGCCATAACCCCTGCCAAAAGTGCTTTAACTAAATATTGAGTAAATGGTCTGAATACTTGCATCAATGTTCTATTTCTGTTTTTTTAATTTTAATAACTCTGTAAAAAATTTCTAAAATCCCATTTTCACTTTGTCTTTTCTGGGGTACTGAGTGCTGCTTGATGGTGGGAAAAAATTTAAATGGTTTTTACAGAAGGCTGCACCATAGCAACATGTGAAAAAGTACAAATATGAACACTTTCTGAATGCGCTATTTCCTAAAGCATAGCTCTTAAAAAACATATTTCAGTTAAACTGAAGCCAGTTAAGGGCCTAGAGTCTCACACTGAGAAAAACATGTATTATTTCTAACATGATTTAATGCATGTTTATAAATGCGGAGATGTATTTTTTGTACCAATGTCTTAGTGGGTAAATGCACTCACCACATGAATTATTAACCCCTGATGAAACACGCAAAAGGTAAAAAAAAAAAAGTCTCTTAAGTTATCTAACAGCAGGCTGATTGAATAATTAATTTCTAAACTCTGAACTTCATTGAGTGGTGTTGACAGATATTTTAAAACAACAAAGAATTAAAAGCATTATCCTGTTTAGCAGTCTATGTTTTATACATGGACTCACTAACTCAGGATTCTACACTGGAACACAGGATGAGAATTAGGAAAGTAGATTGAAACTATCTTTACGAGTAATGGAATTTCTTTCTGTATGACAACAATCTTAAAACAGAACCCCGATTTTTACAACCCACTTCTGTTTAAAATGACTTAAGTTTGATGTGCGCCCTAATGAGGGGTAGCGCCCAGCAGAACCATTCAGGAAAAAAAAAAATTAGAAAATTCATGAAACCATGTATTCTGAAAATGTACAAATCTATTTTTGAAGGTGCGCTCCATACTTTTAACAATGCTAAATAAAATCTAAAACCTGCTTTCAAATAGGCTGCTCTATTTATAAAACAACCTGCTTTGCAATACATAAAATCATTCAGAAACTGCAAACATCAGAAACTTCAGTGGAGAACAGAGGAATTACCTAATTTAGTGACACTATTCAAGTTAAATGAAATTCCACCAAAACCTCTCATCTAGAGCCATTCAGCATAGTACTATGTATCCAGTTACTTCAGTCCGGTTATTGCATTACATTCAATTGCCACTATTAAAGCTAGGAGGTGAAAAACTTCAAGCAACACAATATAATGTGAAAAAGCCCGTTATGAGGCTGCAAAACCTATAGCACATTAAAAATTGAAACCAGACTTGGCTGTCCACAATTAGAAAGCAGAGCTTAACCTTGTACGAAAGGTGCGGACACAACAGAATTTTTTTTTTTTTTTTTTTTTTAAAGCCAGTGTGTGCAAGAATGAAAAGAACCATTCAGTTTCAGTGGGAAACTGATTCCGTTCTTTTCTTTACATACTGCCTGTGACTAGAACATTAAGTAAAAGAAAAGCGAATATATATGCTAAGCTGACCCACATAAATTTAAATCCTTGATGTTTTTCTCAGTATAGTGCATTGAGTCTCAAGGCCCTTAACTGGCTTCACTTTAACTGAATGAAAAGTAAAACAAAAAATAACGGAGGTCCAAGGTTCCATATAAGATACAAAAAACAGGAATCAAATTTGGTATTGTTTAGGTTGATCTCAGCATTTTTAACTTGAGTTTATTTGTATTTGTTATTTTGTTATCCTAAACCATGACTGGTATAACTAACTGACTTTAAGTCAGACCTAAAGCTAACTAACTGATAGGGTGATGTGTAGACTAACTTGTATTACGTAGATTTAGACAAAGGAAGGATAACTGTGCCTGCAATTGTAATTCAAGATTTTATTATGTTTAGTCAATACTGATTTATGGAACACTGAACAGTTTTCATTTTCCTTCCCATTACTTAACTCTTCAATTGTTTGCTACTCTTGCAAACAACTGTTTGATATATACATATACAATTGTAGGAGGGCTCAAATATACCCAGACAGCTGCCAACAACAGACATTGATTATCAGAAGAGGCCTCTCTTCTGGCACACCTAGCTAAGACAGTTGCTTTACACACACTGTGCGGGGTGCAGACTCCAAGTTTTACATCCTGGGAGCCCAGTGGGAATGAACCGAAGGGAAAATAATCCAGTTATTAAATGCTCCTCTTACGATATTGGTATATAAAAGCTTTCAAAATATTTTGATAAAAATTTTATATCAAATAGGAAACATGAAATCTCTTTTCTTGCCTTAAAAACGAATCCATTGACAAATTCACAAATGCCTGAAATGATACAGAGGCCATAAACAATCAGCATCTGTCTTTATTAAAAATAAACAGTATATGCTACTCAGATTGCAAAATTCAGACTTTGAATTCTGGCCTCGGTTTCAATCAAGCAACAGCATTAAAAAGCCATTGTAATGTAAATATTACAAGAACCTTATTTTTTTTTTGTGATATATGGCTGGCCGTTCATCCCGGCCAATACCCCCATGCCGCTAGATGGAGCCCTTCCATCAGCATGGAGGTGCCCCGAATTCCAGCAGGGCATCATGGATATTGGAGTTTTCCTTCACAGCCCTGCTGGATACCATGGGGGCCGCAAGGGGACACTGCAGGGAGGCTCAGAGACTTGTATTTGCCCTATAACCCGGAAGTACATCCTGGTCACAGGGACAGAAGAAATGACGTGCTTCCAGGGTGAAGAAAAGGAGAAGTTTTTACCTGACCCGGAAGTGATAGAAAGTCACATGGACTGAGGGGACAAACACTTCCAGGTCAAGGACTATGGGAAACCCCAGAAGGTGAGCGGAGTTGGGAGGCAGGGTGGCTAAGCATCTGGGAGTGGAGGATTGTTTATTTGAATATTGTTTATTGGAGATTTGTGGAGTGGAGGGTGTTTTGTGCACATTATTATTATAATAAATTCAATATTTGGACTTTTACCTGGTGTCCGAGGGTTCAAGGGAATGAGAGCACCCTTATCTGTCACATTTTATATATTATATATATATATATATATATATATATATATATATATGTTATGTTATTATATAATGGAACCTTGATTATCCGGTCTTCAATTAACCGTGCATTTGGTTATCCGGGATTGCCTAGAAAAAAGTGAGACACATCACAAGACTGCCAAGATTTCGCCGCCAAGAATTCCGAATACAGGAATGTACATTATGTGTGTCACAGCTTAAGTTTTCTTTGTCGATGGGTTTCTAAGAATTATTCTAAAAGGATTGAAAGTACAGTATAGCATCTATGCACCAGCCAGGCGATCCCCTGCTATGAAAAACCATTAGACTTAATCCTATGCAGAGGACTCGTTCCGAACACTCTCCCTCCCCTTTTCCCAAATTCAGACAACTGCCATTCGTCAATAAGTTTTGTATGGGTCACACGGTCCGTGTAGGTCAGCGACGCCTTGTTCCGGGTTCATTCAGTTGGTGTCCACACCTCGAGGTTAGAAAGCGGTTTTGCGTAAGTCCGTGCCGAAATGTCGGGGTCCAGTGCGGGAGCAAAAAGAAAAAGTTGTTTTGTCAATTGCTACGAAACTGCAAATTGTTGAACGTGCTGAAAAGGGGGAATCAACTGCTAAGCTTTCATCAGAATTTAACATAGGAAATCAAACAGTGCATGATATTGTTCGGAAGAAAGATGAACTCTACAAGTTCGTAACTTCATCCGATACATTTAACGGGATGAGTGTGCACAAGAGAAAAAAGGGTTCAAAATTTGACGATCTGGATAAAGCTGTGTTCGAATGGTTCAAGCAAAAACACGCGGAGGGATGTCCTGTATCCGGGCCAATGCTGCTAGAAAAAGCAAAATGTTTTCACTGTGAAAGCGAAATGGTTTCTCTGTGAGATGAAGATTCCTGAACCATTTGCTGCGTCTCAAGGATGGCTGCAATGTTTCAAATCTCGCCACGGAATTAAGACAGTTGGATATCCAAGGTGAGAAACTAAGCGGTGATTCTGACACTGCAGCACTATTTAAACGTCTTGTCGAGGCTCATGAATGCTGACGAGACTGGTTTGTACTGGAAGGCTTTGCAGTCAAAAACACTCGTATCAAAAGAAGAAAAGTCTGCCCCAGGTCACAAGTCCAGAAAGGAACGAATAACAGTGCTAGCATGCGCTAACGCTAGTGGTTCACACAAATTGAAACTCGTATGCATTGGAAAGTCTAAGAAACCACGATCATTTAAGGGAACACAAATGCGCAATTTTCTTGTCCTTTACTACAATTAGACCAAAGCATGGATGAACAGAGATTTTTAAAGATTGGTTTCTTAAACATTTTGTTCCTGCTGTTCGAGACCATTTACGCTCCAAAATTTGCCACAAAGAGCTGTGTTACTGTTGGACAACGCACCTTCCCATCCTAGTGAAAATGTCCTAAAAACAAGCGATGACCAGATTTTCGTCGCATATCTTCCTCCAAATGTGACGTCACTTAAGCAACCTATGGACCAGGGCATCTTAGAAGCATTCAAGTGTCGTTACAGGAAATCTTTACTCCTTTCAGTCTTGGAAGAAGACAGAGATCTCCCTGAATTTTACAAGAAATGGACAACTAAGGACGCAATTTTCTCATGTTCAGAGAGTTGGGATGACATGCCGAACTTAACCTTTCAAAAGTCATGGTGAAAATTGTTCCCTGATGTAATGGAGTGTGTTGAAAACATCAATGACAGTGAAAGCCAAGAAATAACAGCGGCATTGCTTCTGGAGGAAATTCAAAATGTAAATGGATTTGAAGATGTCGACAGATAACACATCGAAGAATGGCTACTCTCTGATAATGATCAGCCTGGATATCAAGTTGCAGAAGCGAAGTCAAGTGCGGAATTGCCAGAAGAAAGCGACGACGACGCAGTTGAAGACGAGCCTTCAGAAGAGAAAGATGATTGCAGAAGCGCTAAATTGTGCCGAAACATTGGTAGACTTTCTTGAGCAGGAAGTGGATTCAAATTTTAGTGACATCCTAACACTTCGCAAGCTCCGCACGTCAATAAAACTGAAGCGCTGCAAGAACACAAAGCAGCGTCTCCTGTCTGATTTTGTCAAGAAAACTTCATAAACAACACAAGAAAGGTAAGAATTTCACTGTACAGCACCTATTCTAGCATTTGCGAATTTTTATAATTATTTTCGATTATCCGTGATTTGTGATTATCCAGATGATGGGCGCCGGTCATTAAACCGGATAATTGAGGTTGTACTGTATAAAGTATCCTCATCCCTAGTTATATAACTCAAACACTGTAGTCTTTTTTTTTTTTTTTGCTTTGCATACCCAGAATGGGTAAAGCTAAATGTGAAGAGCCACCTTTCAGCAGAAAAGATTTATAAAAATAAAATACAGCTCTTTGCATGCCAGGACCAGTCATTATCACTTTAGTGGTACTGATATACATTCACTTTTAGTATACACTAGCAAAATACCCGCGCTTCGCAGCGGAGAAGTAGTGTGTTAAAGAGGTTATGTAAACATATATATACATAAACACATTTTATATATATATATATATATATATATATATATATATATATATATATACATACATATACATATACACATCCACATATATATATATACATATATCAACATATATATACACATAGACACATATATACATATACATATTTGTATATCTACATATATATACACATATATACATATACATATTTGTATATCTACATATATATACACATATATACATATACATATTTGTATATCTACATATATATACACATATATACATATACATACATATCTATCTACATACATACACATATATCTATCTATCTATCTATATATACACATACATACATATCTATATCTATATATATATATATATATATATAGCTGATTACCCAGTGGATTCGCTCACTGAGTGCAAGAGAAAAAAATAAAATGTATGTATAAAATAAGTTTAATTGCCAAATTTATTTTTCCACAAATAAAGAGCACTTACAATAACATAGAAATCAATATAAACAACATTAACATCATTATCATATGAGAATATGAAGTAATATATAAGAAACACATTGCATATAAATAGAAATTATTAAACAGTAAAATGTTCTTCTATAATACGCTACCGTGGCTATTCGTTTGTCTGTCCAGGATTTTAAATCACCTGTAGCTCGCAAACCGTTTCACCTATTGACTTGAAATTTGGTACACATATACTACGTCACGTCTACTATTCGCTTTCCCACACATATGAACAAAATATATATATACATACACACATACATATACACACACATATACATATATACATATACATACATAGTGCGTTGCAACACGGGCTGCGATTGTTACATGGGAGGGAGAGGACAAATCACAGCTTCCCGCTTTCTAATCGGGCTTGTGATTGCTGCTTTGACGGATGCCCAGATCCCACAGTATTTCCCCTTAGGAGAGGCGTTAGGCAAGTGTAATTGAATAGCGGTGCTGCAAGTTATTGCTCTTTTTATCTTTATTTTATTGTAGAGTCAACTCACAGCTGCGCGCACCAGTGCGTGCATGGCGGATGCGTACGGCTGACGTTTTCATTGTCTACCACCTCCGCTAATCATTCTTGAGGCAGATTGAAGACTTAAGTGCCAGCTTAACTGAAAAATTAAAGAAAACATACTAAGTTTTAAAAAAAATCAGTTTTAGCGGGAAAAGATGCCGACGAAAGAAGAGAAGCAGCGGGACGCTAGGGTGAAGAGCTGCTCATTAAGCAGCAAGGTCATCAACCTCTGAGCAAACGAATGGTAAACGTACAGAGAAAGAGGATAAATACTATGAATGGTCATGTCAAGTATATTCACTCCACGTTATCGTGCAGTGCGCTGTTACTGGTATTTTGATAAAAGAATCTGAATAACATATAAGAAGCGTATAAATTATTAAACAGTAAAACATTAACATTTAAGAAGTAAAGATACATTGAGTACTACTGTAGTGCTTTCGGGTATAGTACATTTTTTGTTTGCCCATTACATGCATAAATGTATACATTTTTTGGTGTACCTACCCAAGAACACGCGACATGACCCGGCAGTTAAAAATTTATCGCTCCAGCAATTTTAACTCGGTTACAAAGTCATCTAATATGGTATTGCAAACGGCAGCGGGAGCGTTTCTATAAACTCAATTTAAACTTACTGTTTACACCGTGCTTTGAAGATGCATAGTATGCGACACGTGTTTCGCCGTAATTGTGGGCTCATCAGGAGTACACAGTCACTGCACTCCCTTACGGGAATCGATCCTCGGACGTAGAGGCGAAGCCCCTAACGTTGTGCTACGGCGTGTGGTTCGTTCATTTGACAGCATGTAGATCGGGGTAATTACATTGCAGGCATTCGTAGTCTGATTCACAATCTGATTGTATGGGTGGTTACCTACCAGGTAACGCTTGTGGTTGGTGAGCAAGTCGGCTAACTTCTGCCACGGTGCCCTCTTTCAGTTGCGAGAAGCAGATCATACAATGGTTGAAATAGTTTAATATATATAGCAAAATCACCGCGCTTCGCAGGGGCAAATATGGTATTGCAAACGGCAGCGTTTCTATAAACTTAATTTGAAGTTATGGTTTATACCGTGCTTTGTTTCATATTCTTTTCCTACTTTATCAATTGTGTAATGTGTTTTTTGAACAGGTTTGATTCATGGAAGTGATCACTCCTGCTGCGTTCAGTCACTTCACGTGAGCCGCTCTCTTGTGTGATGTTGCGATGTCCACGGGTTTATTTAATGTTAGCTAAGACCCGGCAGTTAAAAGTTTCTCGCTACAGCAATTTTAACTCTGTTACAAAGTGATGCAAACTCTCGTTTATACCTCGTGTCTTCTCATTAAACTTGTATCTCGCGAATATAGCATTGCAAACGGCAGCGGGAGCGTTTCTATAAAGTTAATTTAAGGTTAGGTTTATACCGTGCTTTTTTATACCTCGTGTCTTCTCATTAAACTTGTATCTCGCGAATATGGTATTGCAAACGGCAGAGTTTCTATAAAGTAAATTTAGACTTACGGTTTACACCGTGCTTTTTTATACCTCGTGTCTTATGAAGATGCTTGTATGCGTCACTCACTCGCTTCTTATTGTTTCGCTGCCTTGTCAATTGTGTAATGAGTGTTTTCTTCAGCGCTCTTTGGGGCTCCTCCTTCTTTTCTACGTACTGAGTTCACAGTCAGTTCACGTGATTACGTGGGAGGCGTGATGACGCGACACGCAACTCAGTCTCCTACGGCCATCTTGCTGCCTTCCATTACAGTATATGGACAAAAAAGAGGTTCCAGTTATGACCATTACGCGTATAATTTTGAAATGAAACCTGCCTAACTTTTGTAAGTAAGCTGTAAGGAATGAGCCTGCCAAATTTCAGCCTTCCACCTACACGGGAAGTTGGAGAATTAGTGATGAGTCAGTCAGTCAGTCAGTGAGTGAGTGAGTCAGTCAGTCAGTCAGTGAGGGCTTTGCCTTTTATTATTATAGATGAAGCTTCTATATTCATTCCAAGAATGTTTTTTGAATTTTAGCTTTAGATGTGTATCAGATAACCATTCAAAGTGCCAGTACTTACAAGTCAGAAAAGTACAGGATTAAATTACATGCCATTTTCATTGCCTTTTTCCATATTAACAATGCCTCCACAGCAACTACTGTCCAGCTTTCACCTCAGAAATGACAGAACTTTGTATTTCACTCAGAGCACTATTCTATAAGAAATACTCAAAAGTTTACCAGAAACAGGAATGCGAATAGAAACTTCTGACATCACTCAGTGAGTATACTGCCCACAGTTTAATAATGTAAAAGCTATAATTGGCTATAAACTGTCAGACTATAAATTGATCAACAATGAGAAGAAACAGCAATTTGCAACATTAATAATGTACTGATTAAAAGTGCTGATCGCGCACACATGTGCAAATGCAGGTGGATTAGTCAGTCACTCACACCTCAGTGTTGGTGGAGGTTCTCATCTGTACCCAATAAGACAGTATAAAGAAGCCTTCAAGGCAGACAGACAGAAAAATAAAGAAGAAAACAAGAGAAAGGAACAGATGAAAGAAGAACAGGAAGAATGAAAATGAAAGATGGAGGTTAAAGCAAGAGAAAGAGAGTGAGAGGCAGGATCGGAAGAGTCCACGTGAAAGAAGAGTGGAAGCAGGTGGATGGGAGTGAGCCTCAAGGAGAGGAGCCTGGGGCTGAAGAAGAGGCTTTCCTCTAGAATGATGCTGGGAAGTAGGAGTTGCATGTTAAGTGCTGTCTCCCGCTGATGCTAAGGGACTGGTGACGGGAGACATGTGTGGCTTGGCACAGCCCCTAAGAGATGCTGAAGGCCTGGCAGTGGGGAACTGAGCCAGGGATTTAAGGTTGACTGCACCTGTCGGTTGAGCATCTCCTCTGCTGCAAGATCTTATATGGTGTAAGTAGAGAAGACTTTGGTTTTAGAAGAAAGCATTGGGCTTATTTGTTTTAAAGGAAGAAAGAACTGTCTCTGTATTTTAACCTTTTTTTAACCTGTCTCTGTATTTTAACCTTTGAATTTAACCTCCACAGTTTCACTGTTTTTATGGATTACTTAATTTATTAAATATTTTGATACACTGCACTGTTTGCACTGTTCTCCTTTTGGGTTTTTAATAAAAGCACTAGATGCTTTTAGCACCAACTCATTGATGTAAGTATGTGTCCTCAATTGCCTGGCTCATCTCAGTTCATGGCTATTGAAGGTTCGGGTCAGACAACACGGTGCAGAAAGCCAACCCGGACCATCACAGTACAGAATAAAAGAATAATGCAATTTGGGGAGGGGTGAAGAACTGGTTGAAAATCATTTTTTTTTTTTTTTTTTTATATAAAGATATTAAATTGTCTGGTTGACCTTGCATTTTTTTCTTTCTATTTTCCTCTCACAATGTTCGTCAGTGCACTCATATCTACTAATGTAATGAATGTACTTATCAAATGTTACAGATTATGCGTGTTGCACTGTGCAGTGTTAATGAAGATTACAGAAAGTTAAAAGTAGTGTGTAAAAAGTATTTGAAAAAAGTATGAAATTACAGACCATTCTTTAAAATGGGAATATTCCAAAGAACAGTTATCTAGTTGAGTACATCTTCCAAAGCAGTACCTAAATCTAGGAAATATGAGACATCGAACATAGTTTGAATTTTTGCTGTCATCCCAAATGCGTTCTTTGCCAGGAAACATATGTTGACTTCATCCAAAGACAAGTACCAAGTGGTGGCTTCCAAACAGCAACAAGCTATTTCAGACATGTCACTCAAGGTGTCTTTTTTTTGGCCCATGAAAAGAAACAACACGCAATTGGAGAATATATGATATTGCCAGATACCAAAAAGACATCAGTTGAGAATTACTTGGAGAAGCAGCTTCCCATAAAATTGACGAATATCGTGCATGTCTTGAGGCAGTACCAGACCAATTACCAGAACAGGTGAAAGACAGCTCATTTTGCAATGCAATTAGAGGAAAGCACAGATGGGCTAATGCAGCACAGCTAATTATCTATTTCAAATTTATTATAGATGGGAAATTGATGCACTGATCGATCAGCCTGCAATCTAAATTGTCTGATTTTCACTACAAAAGCCTCAATCAGTTATCGGCTAGAAAATGTGGATTTTTATTTTCTGTGAACTTCTTTTAAATAGACAGCAGCAAAGCAGGCTTCACCAGAGACAGATGATCGGAATATTAGCCATTGAAGTAAAGTAAAACTGAGAAAAAACAATCAGGAATCACCCTGAACGATTAGACAAATGGTAAGGAAACTGCTTTAATGAATTCAGACCTTTAATTAAAATGCATACTGCTTGTCTGTGTTTGGATGGTGAGCAAGCTTATATTTAGTATAGCCATTCACATTATTAATTAGGAAAACAAGATAAAGAATAATTTGAAGTTGCTGATTAGTAAAGAATTGGATTGTTATTCTAAAAGAAAAAAAATTGTCTTGTTTTACTTGTTAAGCATGTTAGCCTTGTATCTTTTTGATAAATATCTTGTGAACATTTGACAGTTATGCAGCTTTTTTTAAGGGTTTGTAATGTGTTTGTTATTTGTTAACACAAAGTTAACCTAAATTTAACACTTTAATAAGAACATAAGGGTCAATGTATCTGGTTATATGGGAGCATAGTGTAGAGTTTGTTTTTTTAAAAGAAAAAAAAATAAAACTAACAATTTGTCAATTGGTAACACGAAATTACAAAAACTGATTGGACCATCCCTTGTCAGGGTATTTGTTTTACATTTTGGATGCGTTCACGCGAGTAAATACAGTTGACTGATCTCATTTCATTGAAATCTGTACGGATGGTGGCACTGACATGACAGGTGTGCGTAGCAGAGTCATCACTTTTATTTTAATAAATAAATAAATAAATAAATAAATAAATAAATAAATAAAAAGGCCAAAACTCCAGATGCCATGGATACATACACACTGCATGCTTTGCCATGAAGCACTAAAAGAATGGATATTAACTGCAACAACTGCTTTGAGAGAGAGAGAGAAGGTTGGGAGAATGCACTGATCACAGCACGTTGCCGCACCCACCACACGATGAATCACCTCAGGATCCCAAATTAGGACCCTAGCACAGCCATGCAACAGGCGACACCTCTGCACCACACTAGTTTGAATGGAACAGTGTGAGGTTTTTACAGTGGAGTGCCAATCCTGCCAGCAACCCCCAAACATTTTTAAAATTGTTAACAATATCAAAGTATACCCCTTCAAATGAAGACTGTCAAACTCTGCAGTGACATGGGTGCCAGTTTTGGAAGCCTTCTGCTGCTTTCTGAAATCTGCTGGCTTTCTCACAGGGAAGTTTTTCCAACAAGTGTTTGTATTATGCAAAAAGGTGTGCGAACTTCTCATCGGAGAACTCCCATTTCGTCCATGTTTCGACAACCAGTCAAGTGTTCTGAAGCTTGTGTACTTATCCAATATATTTTAACATTTAAATAGCCCAAACTGGACCGTGCAGTACTGCAATCACAGCATACTTCATTTCCATGATAAAGTTAGAGCATTCATACAAAATTGGACTTTGGAAGAGAAAGCTAAGTGAGCAAAATACAGAAATGTTCCAGCACCTCCACCAGGAACTTGGAACGAAGACAGCCTCCAGTCTCTATTATTGTCACATGACTTACATCTGACGCATCTAAAGGAATACTTCAAGCAGCCATTTCCTATGCTAGACAGGTGTCATTTAAATTGCATCAGAAATCCACTTGAAATAACCTATAACAAGAATACTGATTTGAGGTTCCAAGAGTAATTATTTGAAATTGCCAATAACTCAAATTTGAAAATGGAATTCTCTGCCGTTTCCCTGTCAGAATTCTGGATCAATGTGAAAACTGAATACCCAGTTTTTTTTTTGTCCAAAAAACACATCTGATGCCTCTTACCGTTTGTAACAAGATACTTGTGTGTGAGGCTGGTTTTTCTACAATAAAAACAAAAAACAGTGTGTATGTATGGGGAATGACCATGCATGAGATTGTCATTAAACTTGCTTGAGAAACTACAAATAAAGATTCAAGCTCAAAATTCTCACTAGGCCTAGGGTGAATTATTTTTTTTTTGAGTGAGAAGTGCACATTTATGTCAGCATGGTAAAATACCACTTGACATGTATGATGTGCACTGTTTTTTTTATATAGATTACATTGCCTTAAAAAGGCAGTAAGCCTACAAAGCATGAATGAACATATTAATATATGCAAGTAGGTCATGTGTAATTTTTTTGAATAGGTACTCAGCCCTAGGCATGTCAGTTTTTGGGGTGCAACTTGGCATGGAAAAAAAAGTTGGTAAGGCGCGACATAAGCTATACAGTTCAGTGAAATTTACTATCTTTGTACCTCTTACTCTATTGCCTGCTTTTTGTCCTATTTAGGACTTTCTCCAAGCAACTTAAAACCACAAGGTAAAGTGCTAGACTATACACTAGCTCATCTCAGAAAACATTCATGCACACTTCTCCGACATGTACAAAGAAAAATCAGTTAAAAACTAAATGAAGGCACCTAAGATTTGAATAAATGAAGGCACCTAAGATTTGAATATCAGGCAGCAGTGCTGTTAACTGCACTATTACCCATTAAATACCCTTGTAGCTATATTTGCAAATGAGAAGGTATACTCCTCCTTGTGCTGTTAACTTTGAAAATAACAATATGAAATTTTACAGTCAAGTCCACAGCCCTCGAAAATAAGTAAGGAAAATGTCTGCACAGCACAGAAGCCTTGTAGCCATCTGTAGAGTAATGAGTAGTATAAAACGCATTATTGATCCTTCTTTCAGCCTGCTAAACAAAGTGCAAAACCTCATATCATCATGGTTAGTACTTAATACTGTACTAAAACGGAGATGCCATTTTTATCCTGTGAAACACAAGGGGCCTGACAAATGTCAATAAATATCATCAAGGGAGGTAGCAGGAAATAAATGCTAGAATAATCTCTTCTGGCTTTAAAACACTGAAAAACCTCATGGACTCAAAAATTAAAATTATTGGCAGGGAGTCCACAGACTTTACAAAGAGGGCCTTCTGGCCACAGCTGTCGGCTCCTACATTTGGAGACAGGACTTGCCCACGGGTATTGTGGGCGTCTGTGTCTAATGGGCTAATTACAAGCCAAAGACACACAGGAAATCCGGAGAAAACAATCTAATATACTAAAGTCACTGAAAGAGAAAGTAAGGAAACAGCAGAATTACAACTTGAGAGTGACAGTTTAGGAAACAGTACAACTACACAATAACAATTCACTAACCAATGCACTGGCTGCAAAACACCAAACATCCCAGTGCAGGTCTTCATCAAAATAAATCTCAGACTGGAAACATTCCATGGTGATAAATATTTTTCCATTAAAAATTCCACACATTATACATCCCAATGTTAGCATAAATATAAAAACCACAATGAAATACTACTGTAGATTTAGGTTGTACTGGTGATAACTACAAATAGAACTAATGAAAAGTGATGAAAAACTATACTCTTGTTACACCCTGCATAGTAATTACTAATTTTGTGGTCTGGTAAATGCCATAAGTCGTGTAATATGAAAAGAGCTATATTAAAATGAATTGTTACATTTGGATTATGGGCCTTTAGCCTTAACATTTGCCAAGGCTATTTTTAGATGATTAAAATAAATCAAATTCACATATTGCCAAAATGCATTAAAAGAATTAAAAGGAAAAAAAATCTGCAAAAAAAACTGCACTCATAATCATTTATAACGTGCTTCAACATTTTTTGCATTTAGAAACATGAAAGAGCAGTCATACATTCATGTTAAGAGGCACTTCACATAAACAATCTTTATTCTCCAAAATTCTTTCACACACTTATTTTGTATGGTAAAATAGAAACCTTGTTTCAAAATAAAAGTATGCTTGAGATCTGTATATATTGTACTACAACAAACAGTTCTCTGAGAAAAAAAAAAAAAAAAAGGGAGTACAAAAGAAAATGGAATTAGATATAATAATGAATGTCAACAGTTATCACTTACTCTCCTTATCTTTCACGACTTTTAAGAAACCACGACAGATTCACAAAAAAACCTAATTTAAGCTAGAACCACAAAACAGCACGAAGAGTAAAGACTATACAATTTACTCAGCTTTATTTATAATAATGAGAGATATGGCCCAATCCTCCAATCACTAGCAGCAAAGCTTAGCTGGGAATTGGAGCAGACTTCATTACACTGCATTGATCAGACCAAAGAAGAGACCCTGGATATATTGATCAGCTTGGAAAAAATGTCTACTTGCCAAGCCTATTTGGTACTAAAATTTGGCTTGTGTGAAAATAATGTTGCCCGAGAAGAAAAAGCAAAATGTATTTCTTCACACCGCAATAAAAAAAATGTCTCAAACTGAAAAGCCCCATATTAAAGTGAGAACACTTAAAAATTGAATACAGAAAAATAAAACTATAAACAGAATAGCTGAAGCAGCAGCCATATTAGAAAAAGGACTAAGCAAAAGTAAAATGATAGGAAATAACGACCATCAATCAAAACACTTAATTTAAAAAGAATAATGAAATGTACAGTATAACAGGAAAAAAAAGCAGTTCTGGTCTTGCATAGTTGTCAGTAAAAATGAATATTGGCAATTCCTTCATCACCCCCACAATATGTATATCCCATTTTTTTAGCTGATCAAGGGTGTACTGTATTGCACTGTACACGGCATAGCTCCATTTATCATGAAGTCCAGCCAGTGACTGACTTCTACACAGAATGCTTCATTCAGCACCTCCTTTTGTGGCCAGAATCATTGGTAGCACAGTTTTTTCTAGTGTGGTCAGCTCACCTTACTGCACATCCTTTAAATCACATGATTCACACCAGATTCAAATTTACTACCATGAAAAACTTACGATTTAAGAGGTGAAAAGTACAGAAGGCAAGTTTGATAGGGGCCAGCAAATATTCAAATAATTTAAGTTTAATTAAACTTCGCTGTTTTCTTTTAAAGTAATTTAAAAGAACACTAAACATGAGGATGGCATCATGTTAACATTAACTGTGGCACTGCAGGGCCTAACACAATCCAGTAGGGAACAAAAATACCACTGTTAAGATTTATGTAACCAATTACAACTATTTTCTCTTATACACTATCAAGATTCCATATAATGTTCAGTTTGATCCTTTCAAAACAACTAACAAAGGACAGTATTACAGGTTCAAGTACTCCCATACCTAGGGCAGTTTGTACTTGTACATCAATTAACCCAACACCCAATTTAATTTTCCTGGCTCATCTGTTTCTTGTTACTTAATAAACAAAATACCAATCATACCACTCCTCAGTACAGATGGTTGTGTCCAAATGGATTTAACAAATTCATAATGTGTTCACATGGGTTTCCTCCCATATCCAACAAATGTTCACATTAGCATTGACTGATGACCCTAAAGTGGCCTATGATAAAGTGAATTCGTGCACTGTAGACATTTGCCCTGTTCTAGAGTTGCTTTTTGTGTGGTGCCTGTTGACCTGGGCCTTCTGTACACCTGTGCTTAGAGAAATGGATGGACATAAAGAAAACAAAACCACATGTACAAATGACAAATGTCCCACATTTTAACAAGAATCCCTAATATACAAAGAAAATAAAACTATCCAGAAACACATCCCTCAAAATTAGTCAATCCCCAAATTCTTCCAATAAGCATCACTATACAATTTAAGGCTCAATATAATCTGTACAGTCTTTTGAATATGGACAAATTATATGAAATAGTTCTGCTGCATGATATTATTACATATACTGTTAAATCAACAATATTTTGCAGTTAGCTTTAAAGAGGCTTCTCTGCATCTGAGCAAGGGTAGGATACTTCTGTTAAAATTACAACAAAAAAAATACTAGCTATAGTCTCTCTCATCACTGGTGCCTATGCCAACAGCAACAAAAGCAAGATGGAATTCATCCCACTGGTCTAATACATACATACACACAGCATGTGTATAGTTTTCTGAAAATAAAGAGCATGTATGCTTTTTAATTGTGGGGAAAAAAAATTCGAGTCTCCAGGTGAAAACACTCAAATACATGGGGACTATGCAATCAGGGTTCTGTATATACTGTAAAGAAACAAAAAGTCACTAATTTCAAAATGTTTGGTAAATTATGTAACATAACTTGCATTGGCACATAACTGGCTTTCATAAGTAAACAACTCTGCTTAAAAAAAAGTGTTTGATTACATGACTGAAATCACTCTTCCACATCAACGTTAAAAGCCAGATTACTATGAAAGTTTGATTTCTGCTGCACCATGTAGGGAGCATAGCAATCACTACTATCAGAATTCTCATGATCAAAGGCCCGGATGCTTGCATTGGTGAAAAATTCCTGTTAGAGAAACACTCGTTGTTGTGATCTGGATTCAACAGATCAATGCAGACCTGCCACTGGGGAGCTATCCATTAGTGAAGACAAAGTATAAAGCACCAACGGCTCAATTAAGTAAAAGTTATTAATAAAATATATTCGACTTGTCATCAATTGCTAGTCACTGGCTCACCATAAGAAACACTTTCCATTAAAACTTGCTAAAAAGCCTTGACTTTTGATTTTCCACATGGAGGATGCATCAACTTCAGTACCCACTTTCTAACATGTTAGTGCACACTCACAGCTGCTGAACAACAATTAGAAAAATAATAAAATACAGGTACTAAAATGCGGTGAAGATTAATACGGACTTTCACTTGTAATCTATAGTTATGTTATAGTATAATAGCCATTAAATTATAAGTATCATCTTGCTTTGTGCCCTTGACATAGCACTCTATGGGCCTTATTTTATTAAAAGTCAAATGGTTAGATTCTTGGGTCATGCTGGCCAACATTTTTGCAACTGATGCCATCCATCTATCACGGATTGTCCTTAGGCTGTGCTTCAATTCCCACTTCTGAAGCTCTAGTACTCTGCAAACACTGAAAGCCAGTTAAAGCATTGTCCAATGCAGTGTCACACTTCAGTAGTTTTTCCCTGGTTTCTTTCAAATTGCAGGTGGCATGGTTTTTGCACATTAGCTCATACCCAAAAACAGCTTTTTTGTGTATGCAACTCTTCTCAAAAGTGTTTAATTACACAACTGAAATCACTCCAACATCAACAAGCATTTACCACCTCCAGGATACTAGAATTTTCAACCTGTTGAGTAAAAGCAGCACTAAGCCAGAGCACACGCTGACCTGAAAATAGTGCCTCTCACGGTCCTGTGAGAATTTAATTACATGAATTTTAAACAGTGTAGATAATGCAAGTACTCTGCAGTACATTTTCATTTAAAAAGACATGAAGACTACTGTATACCCCAAGAACATCCAAGGTCTGAATCTTCACCTGCAAAAGTTTAAAAACTCTACTCCAAAACATCATTTCATCTACCCATTCACTTTTTTAACTTTTTGTTATGTTAAGCTGAAGCCTGTGCCAGCAGTGGCAGGTTATTGTCTGAAATAAATTATGGACTCTATAAGTCCACTCTTCATCGAAAAAAAACAGTTTTACCCATAGTCACTGACCAAAAACTGGAAAAAAAAAAAATAAATAATGGTAAAATCCATGAAAAAGTCAAACATTTCTCAATGTATTTTTAATTTAAATCTGGCAGGAGATTAACACTTGTCATATGCATAGTAAATGTAGCATATGTTACTAATGAAAAAAAGCAAGACTTTATAAGCGAGTCAACTGCTTTATATAAAAAAAAAAAAAAAAAAAAATTGGGCAAGATCCATTTATAAAAATCTAATCTACTCTGCCAGCTCCAAATGACCACCCAATGCCAAACTCCAAATGACCAATCAATTTAATCAGAATATGACTGCCTGAGAAATGTCTTCTTTTTACAATTCATCCAAAAGCATAAAACTTTCAAGAGTAAACCTACTTTATTTTTAGTGTAGAAAATAAATCAGCTATTTAAACTAAAATACTTCTGGAATGTTTACTAATAATCTGAGAAGACAGGTCAAAGTGTTTTCTTTCTTACATAAATGGGCTGGAATATTTATGCTTAAAAGCAAAAAGACATACAGTACCTATTAAAAAAACAGCAAAAACTTGCCTTATATATGGCACTGTCCCCTTTCAACAACAGAAATTCTTTCCAGCTTAGGAATTGTTCACTTTTTACTATATTATTCCCCTAATTGAGTACTACATATTATTCATTGAATCACTACTTGCCAAATAATGCAAAAGATCAAAATATTAGCACCACTCCATACAGTGGATTTCTAATTCAAATTAATCCAACATCTTCATGTTGCGAATATTCAGATATGCCCAGAAAAACATGCAAGTTGGAAAAAAAAACTAATACAAAGGCCTTTTGTAGACAGTGCAAGATGAGCAGGACAGTCACCTCAAGGGTTTCAGATACAGTTTATTCAATCCCTTCAGACTATACAAGAGCTCTGGAGGAACACAACCCTTAAAAAGTAAAATGCTGCCGCTACACAGACTAGTTCATCCAGCCAGAAAATATTTAATTTTCTCATCAATTATACTTGATTACTCATCAGCATACAAAGGAGGTACGTTTAAATGACTCAGCTTCACTCCTGGCTTCCTTGAGAAGATAAATGGGCAAATGAAAACACTTTGATTATCCTCCCTTTGACTTCTATAAATCTGAGTTAAGAGTGTGTGTCGGATTCTGTTTCTGATATTAAGTACATGCCATGCATATCTAGAAGGCAAATACAAAATCTTAAGAACATTAGAAAAACTATGATTCCATTTGATTATTCAAAACAAAAAACTACATGAAAACATGTGGTCTATGCCATGTAAGTTAATGAACAAGATCAAACAACTCTGTACAGAAAATGTGATACCTCACAATCCTAATATTTTTAAACTTTTTTCATATGTGCCAAGTAATTGTTAGAATACTGTGTGCTTCCTTTATCTGTTTTTCTGACTAATGACTGTGCTTGCCACTGCAATATGGTAAGGCTGCACAAACAAGTTTAATCCTACATCACATAAAATATGAAATATGATTCTTCTTGCAGCTGTCTTCATCAATGGTTTCACAATCTTCATCATCCTCTCTGTTTAAAATTAGGTTTAATACACATTTTATTTTACAATGTCAAATATATTGGATAGTTAAAAAACTGTTTGTATAACTAGTTTGCTTGGCTTATGTAGCATATTTGCTGATACCAGGATCATTACAGAAAAAACTGTCCCTAACCTTCAAAAACATAACTTCGTTCTGTACAGCTAAGCCCAGTTTAGCCTATATCTTACTTCCAATACAGAAGGCATTAAGAAGAATTTTATTAACAGTTCTTTTAGTGCTTGCACTGTGGGAACCTGATTTGTAGGAAAATCACAGGAAATTAAAGGTCTCTATCACAAACACTGTATCTCCCTTGTCTTCTGTAAGAGTGAGGCGAGATGCAATACAGTCAGGGGGAGAACAACAAAGGCAAAAACATCAATACAGGCTAAATAAAAAAAGGAAGAAACCATGACACAGGTACAATTTTACAACAGGGGAACTGGTAGGTTTGCAGAGACAGTACACTCCCAATGAAAACCCATCATTATAAAAGCTAATTAAAACATAGTCAAGAAATTTACATTTAACGGAAAACAACATATAATTTCATGAACTGTACATGTTTATTGTTCTTTAAAAAAATATATACATATATATATACACACACACATAAAAATAAATTAACATGTAACCTGACAACACAGAACTTAAAAAAAATAAATAACTGGGGGAAATACTGTAAATAACGATTGAGCAATTTTCCAATACCAAAATGTGATAATCTGCAAATTATGAGTGTCCACAAATACAAGCAAAACAATATCCACATGGAAATATCTGGCCAAGGTCTAGATCAACTGAACCATTGAGAACCCCTTAGTGTAGCCATTCAGTGATGAATAACAAAGTAAAAACCTTTGTTCACTCAACAAATGTAATATGCACAGTATGTAATTTCTTGATATTATGCGTTCTTTCTTTCCACAACCATAACTGCACTTACAGCACAGACTTCAACATAGACACACCAGTTTTTGCAAGGACATTACCATTTAGAAGAGGCTGTCCTTTAAGCACATTCCCAGACACTGCTGCATTGTACATATTTTCAGAAAATCCCATCCTGCATAACTGTGATCCATGGGATATCTAAAGGAGACAAAGAAAATTATTTTTTAAAACAAAATGGGTACACACTAATATGTCTATACACTGTAAATCCTCTCCAAGAGAAGGAAAACCTTTTGTCTTGGGTTATTCGCCCTCCCTTGGACATACAAGCGCATCTTTTGTTCTTAATGGCTTACGATTAGGATAATGGGGGCAAAGGGTTAAATATTTGCCAAGGAACGTGGCGCGGCATCAAACTGCCTTACTGGTCTGCCTGCAAAGCTATTCCCTGTGACCAGTGGAGAGTGAACACAAATCTCAATTCAGAGCCAAGTCGAAGGAAAAACTATGCAAATTAGCGTGAGAAAGAATTGCAGGAGGTGGCAAAGCCTCCTGGGTCTAAAACACCCATATTAAAAGTCAACAGACACAAATATTAATGATAGTACAAGGAGCATTTATTAAAATATGTAGTTCTGCAAAGGACTTCGAAACGTGTTTTAGTTAACTTTGATAAATGAACTAATAAATTACTCATCAGCAAAACTAAGCACCGAAGAGAGTGATGGGGGTACTTGGGATACTGAGGTTCCTAAAGAGAGCTCAGTTACACACACACACACACTACAGTCTTGAAGCTCCCCCTTCTGCTACAAAAACAAACTATACCATACTGCAAAGAGGAATAAAGTAGCTAGGTAATTTTAAGGCTAAGAACTTGCAGCAATACCAGATTTTATATTACTTATGAAAAAATTACTTTTTTCTCCACGGAAAAGAATGTTATGCATTAGTAAATGGCACAAAACTATAGTGCTGTCCTAATAACCGAACAATCAATCCTGACCTACTCATCCAAAAAGAGGATTTATGTTTTTAAAAGCTATAACTTTATTTTTTGAGTTTAAAATATCCAAACTATATATATAAAAAAAAAAAACTTTTGGTCAATATAGCACTACCAATAATTATAATATTGTGCGCCCAAACCATTAAACCCTTCACCTTAATTTAAAATTGTACGCCAAGTGCTTCTGCGACAATAAAAGAACATCATGGAATATCAGTTATTTCACCTGGCAGGAATTATAACCTTTACAGAAGTAATAACCTGCGCGTTACCAGCAGGAAAAGTAATGCAATGTCTCGCACACAGTGACAGAAAACTCAACCATTCCGGTTGTAGAGCTCATTAATCAGCTCAGAGGCTGGAAATTAGTATGCGAGCCTCCCCTCCCCCTTTGTTAATCGCATTTCTGCGCTGGACCATCAAAAGAATGTGGACTGGGAGAATTACGAGGCACCGATGCATTGTGGGAATCTGCCACTTGCCTCTCTCAATCAAGATTTTTCTTTAGGGGTGGGGGTCGGTCGGGGATGCTCCCCAGGCCAACCGATTAAGAAAATGTTGACCGACCTTAAGAAGAAAGGAAGGAGTCTTTCAACGGATCTGAAGCCGAGCCTAATTAAACTTTGCAGGAGGAGGGCACCCATTTGTGAATTCACAGATGTGTGCAATGGGGGTGTCGCGGTGTAACAAACTGTTGAAGTTCAAGTGATCAACACTTGTTCTCGTAGTATTATAAAACACCCTCATTCGCACTGCTCCACTGCTTTCGTAAAGGCCCGGCGCCTAGTTTACTGCGGGTCACTCACAAACTGAACAAAACGGATAGACTTGCGCCCCACCTAAATAAAAACACTTGTATCCCCAAACCCCATAACCACACACGCACACCGAAAATTGTATCCCAGATGAGAGCAACCTGAACGTTTTTGTCTGGTCGTCACTTTGTTGCCTTTTAAATGCACAATAAACAAATACACCTGTGCCGAATATACCGAGATGATCACGTCGAGTTTGTTTTAACAGCCGTTCAACAGTCATAACAAAACGATACTTTTTGAACGCCATACATGCACGCGTAAACATGTTTTAGTGCTCCTTGTACTAAAAGATAACACAACACAGTCAGTAATTACACATTTGTTCCTCGGTTCAATAATCGCATTATACCTAGCAGGGTGAGGTTTGCCCGCACAACCCCACGTAATCAACAAAGCCATTCGTACAGCGTCGTCGTATCCTCTAGTAAGAATATATAATCCGAAAAAATATCTGAATCTTATGCACAAAACTGTCGTTTCAAACATATAAAAATTTTAAATCACTCGTATGTGTGTGTTCGTGTATTTTTGTCGGACTTGGTCTTGTCTACCGGGGCTGTGAGCGCCGCGTGCGAATGCGGGTGTGGGACGCTAGCCAGTCGGCGTGGTGCCTCTGCAATTATTAAACCGCGCGGACAGTGACCCTCGAAGAGAGGCGAAGTACCCAGAAATAAATCGAGCAACCAACCGTCCCCTCCGTCCTCAACCAAAAGCATTACGATGGTAAGTACTCCATTGCATTTTTTCCCCCCCAATTGTCCCTACTATCCATGTTGCATCTAAAAGCGAACCCCAAGACAATTCCTACGACTGCATGTTTTGATTTATTTGTATTACGGCAACGTCAGAAACGACCACAATAATGTCTCGAATATTTTGCCTACGGTTCAAACGCGGCAAGTGGCCATTCATTTCTCCAAGTACAACCCCTTTATTCCGTTGTTTTTGTTTCTTTACAAGCCCCTGGCTATCTCTCCGCGGCTACTCGCCCTGGTTTCCGGGCACGGGCACATCATATAACGGACCGGCTCCCCTCAGCCAGCGCCGTTAGCTGCACCATCGCTGTAACTCAACACCACCTTGCACGCATTTACAAGACACGAAGGCAGTTAAAGAGAAGAAAAAAAAACGAACCCTTACCTGTGTAGCCGCTAGCAGCAGCAGAAACACCTCTGTTCCTCCCTTCGTATACATGGGTCACCAAATATACTTTCCAGGCAAATTGTAAATCGCTATTTTGCACGATGCACCACTCCTCTCTTCGGCTAGGTCCAATGTTTTTTAAACAATGTTCCAAACAAAGGCGGTAACTGCAGCATTGGCAGCGCAGAGCAGCGCGTCTCTCCTCCCTGTACTGCACTCAGAATGTGGTGGTACTGAGGCTGCAACTCCCTTCACAGCTCACCAATGCCAGATCCCGCACTCGCATCGACGCGCTCACACATCTCACTGTCTCTCCCTACTGGTCGACTCATAAAGTCTACTTCACTTTATTCCAGTCCACCTTTTTGTCAAGTCCGGAAGTTTAGTGGGAGTCGTAAACTCCTCCCTGTTCACCACAGCAACAGTAATAATAATAAAAAATCCCCAGTCTCCCCTGTTTCGTTTAAATCTGTTCACGCCCCGCCTCCCCTCGATTTTCTTTTTCTTTCTTTCTTTCTTTCTTTCTTTCTTTCTTTCTTTCTTTCACACTGCTTCCCGAGGCATTTGACAGGCGAGCGGTCCGAGCTATTGATATTGTTATTAATAGTAATCTTGAAGAGATTCGAGGGCTTCTAATTTCCATTAAATTTAAAGATGTCTTTGTGTTTCTAATATTTCTGTTCTCTACCTTCGAGCCGTTTTCTCGATTACCCACTTATAATTTTTAGGAAGTCTCCATTTTTATTCCCGTATACTAATTTCATGAAATCAGACGCTCAAAGGAAATAAAAATCGGGAATCCCGAAAGTTAATGCAATTAAAATTTTGGCCCCAAATTATCATTTTAAAATGTCAACACATCTGAAGATTTTTTATTTTTAAATAGTAAAGATGAGAAGAATCTCACCATGGTGCTCAGTATAAAATTGCATTTTCTAAAATAAAACATAATGCGTTTCCATTGTATTAAGGTAGGTGTTTTAAAGCGTATATAAAGCAATATGTTTATTCACTACGTTTGCGTGCCCTGCAATGGACTCATAACCTCAGTCTGAACTCCATAAGCATACCGGAAAATGGGTCGATTGCTGGAACATGCCTATTATATTTTCAATACATGGATTATCTATCTATCTATCTATCTATCTATCTATCTATCTATCTATCTATCTATCTATCTATCTATCTATCTATCTATCTATCAAATTAGTTGATTCTCCAGTGAGAAGTCAAGCAAAATGACACCTTTTGCTGGCTAACTATAAAGATTACAATATGATTCTCCAGTAAATGCATCTTATCTCTACTGATCACATAGGGTATAGGGTGTAACAGGACATCATGATTAAGATAGTTTGTGTATGTGAACACAAGCACTTGTTATTTGGTTAGAATCCCTGATAAAGAAAAAAAACTCAAATTAACTAATAAAATCTGTTAACATGAATTTTAACCTTGCATTTCTCTGAAGTATACAATGGGCATTATATATCTTACACTTATCCATCCATCCATCTTCCAGACCCACATTATCCTGAATAGGGTCGCAAGGAAGCTGGGGCCTGTCCCAGCAGGCATAGAGTGCAAAGCAGGAGCAATCCTTGGCCAGGGCACCAGTCCATTGCAGGGTGAACTCATACATACACAAAAAGGCCAGTTTTACAATTTTTCATAACCTCTTTTTTCTGCTAAGGGCTAGAGTCTCATCCAGCATAGACAGTGAAGGTCATTGATATGAATCAAGTCCATCGCAGCACACGCTTACCCACACCTCCATATTGCATGAATTTAAAGTTGACAAACAGCCTTACATCATGGCTTTGTTCTGTGAGAGAAAGCTAGAAGCCTAACTATAAGCCAGCTGAACATGGAGAGACAGAATACAAAAATGTACCTGAATCCATGTATTGTGAAGCTGGAAATGCTGCTTCTGTGTAAACATGTTACTAAATTCTATAAAGATTAAATTCATGTTGCGTAGCATGTTTTTTTACATTTTTACTATTTTACTTATATTGTTTATTCACAAAAACAGGGTGTGTAGTTTGTAATATAGTAAAAAGCATGGCCTTGCCAAATAACTTGGGGGCATTTGTCTTTGAGCCCACTAAATATATATATATATATATATATATATATATATATATATATATATATATATATATATATATGTGTGTGCTTAGAAAAATAAACAAAAGTTAATCTGATGCATAAAAAGACAGGAACATTATACTTTGAGTCTTGAGTCTTTGTCAGGTGTGTGCCTTAAATAGAGTAATAAAAAGGTTGGAAAGGAGAGAAGAAAGAATACACTCATGTATATAGCTGTGCACTGCCTCATTACTGTATAGCTTTAGAAAGAAATTCTTTTTCAAATTGCCTCTATATTTATTGTATTTGTAGGATTTTTCAAGTATGGAATACAGAAGTTTCAGTTTAAGATGGTTATATTAACTATTCATAGTGACAGAAAGTAGTGACATATTAGCACATTCTGGTAATAATTTCACTGTACTGTGCTTAAGCAAATTCAGGGTTCTGAGGACCATAACCTATTCTGGAAGTTCCAGCAGGACAAAGCAAAAAATAGGAAACAGACTGGGCAGGGCACCAATCCATCACATGGTTCATTCATTCACACTGCCACAGGACCAATTGGGAATCATCTTTTCAACCTAACCTGCCCATGTTTAGGGGTAAAACCTAAG